>NC_135738.1:815000-1072500 GCF_041903045.1 Epinephelus lanceolatus | reverse complement strand
ACTTCTGCACAACACAACTGATGGTCCCAACCCCATTGATAAAGCAAGAAATTCCACTAATTAACCCTGATAAGGCACACCTGTGAAGTGGAAACCATTTCAGGTGACTACCTCTTGAAGCTCATGGAGAGAATGCCAAGAGTGTGCAAAGCAGTAATCAGAGCAAAGGGTGGCTATTTTGAAGAAACTAGAATATAAAACATGTTTTCAGTTATTTCACCTTTTTTTGTTAAGTACATAACTCCACATGTGTTCATTCATAGTTTTGATGCCTTCAGTGAGAATCTACAATGTAAATAGTCATGAAAATAAAGAAAACGCATTGAATGAGAAGGTGTGTCCAAACTTTTGGCCTGTACTGTATATATATATATATATATATATATATATATATATATATATATATATATATATATATATATATATATATATATATTTATATATATATATATATATATTATCTTAAAACGTTTAAAGAGGAAACTGACAATTTGTTTTGCTTGACCTTATTATGAATTAAATGTTGATTGCACAGTGTAATGGCTGAAGAATGGCGCCACACTCAGCATTTAGATCACTATAAAACTCGCTTTCACTCTGCAGTTCTGTCACCGCGTACGATCTCATGGGAACATGAAGGCTCCATTTCTGGCACAAAGGAAGTGCGTCAACCATTGTGCAACCAGAACAGGAAGCTATTATCCCCATTTGAGGAAATGGTGGACGGTGGAACAAACTAGGTAATTGTGGATCAACTAAATGCAGCATCTCCTGTGCTGTTAATTGCTAGGCTCGGAGGAAAAGAGAAAGCAAACCTGTTGTCCTTGCCACGCCGGCGGCAACAATAATACTACTCGGAAACATTTTAAAGTTCTGTGTTTCAACTTGAATCACTCAGTTTATCTACATTTAAAAACACCAAATATGGAAATGCATGGTGTTCAAAGGACAGTGACAAACAGCTGTTGCCTCTGAATGGGATCAAATCTTCAGACAGTTTCCAAAATCTGTTGGAAAGCATGAAACCAGACAACTGGAGGTTATGAAATTAATTTGGTTCAGGTGTTACTTTTGGCCTTTTAGTGTTGGTCTTGACATTCCTGTTTTTAGTTTTAAAAAAGAGAAGGTAATTTTCTGTTGACTGACAAAAATGAACAAAATATTAAACATCTTTATGTTGAAATTCTAACTAAACTAAACTAAACTAGAGGAAACACTGCACTGACATCAGGACTCTCTACTTCATGTGTGCTTGGCTGCTAAATCATTTGCGAGTGTTGCATCATGGGCAGCAGCAGATGTGGTGCTTACCTCTGACTCCAGCTCCGTCAGGTTCCCCACCACGTCTCTGCAGTCAGACACCAGATCCTCCAGGTGATCCTGCAGACACTCCAGCTCCTGTCCGGCCTCCGTCTTCTCGCTGCACCACTTCCCCAGGTCGGTCATACATCGTCTCTGGAGCTCGGGGTCCAGCTTCACGTCCAGCGCCCTCTGGTGGAGGATCCTCTGCACCTCTACCTTACAGTCTCTGGAGAGCTGCAGGAGAAGGACGACCACATTGGGTTAGACGAGACAAGAGAAACACCTAGCTGTTGTTGTTCCATGAGGCCTTAAAGTGATACTGCACTCCAGATTATTACCTAGTACTTTTGATAAGTGGCTGTTTTAAGGTTGTAGATTTGTAAGTTAGTTTCTTTAGACAGTTGCAAAGTGATTCATAATAAAAAATAAATAAGAAAGATATCAAAAAGAGGCGTATTTGTCATAATTAATACAAAGTTTCCAGCAGAGCTTCAGAGCCTCCTGAAACGTGCTCCACAAACTTGGTGACGTAGTGACTAATTGCAGGGCTAGTTGTTTTACCACTGTAGCTGGTGAGCTAATGGCTAACACGCTAGCATTCCAGTGCTGATCAGTCACAGTTAGACTTTTGAGTTTCTTCCCATTTACTCTACACTGGACTGTTATCCTCTGCTTTTCCTCTGAAGGTGGAGCTTCAATAAAACTGGAAGGAGACACACAGCTAATGAGCTACGATAGTTTCACTTTTATTCATGAAGGACTCAGAGGAGTGTAAAGAATATACCTGAGTGGAGTATCACTTCAAGGAAACAGCCAACACATCTGATTATTATCAAGAACTTCATTTGCTCCAGTTGATTAATCAGCAGAACCATGTTTTCCATAATTGGAGATTTGCATCGATTCTTCACATCACAGTTCAGCAGCTCCCTTCACGTCTCACACAATGACTCTTCACATTCAGCTCCCACATGCACCGCCATTACAGAAGAATTACAAAGCACAATCACTTCCCCCTTTAAACCACCAGTCATCATGACAGGCATGTCCAGTTTCCTTTGATTATCATCATCATCATCATCATCATCATCATCATCAGTTCAGCAGCATGACGTACTCACAGTCAACCTCTGGGTTTCTGCTTCAGACTCCCCACTGAGGAACTACGAGAATATTCTCTGGTCAGTGAGAAGGTTCGCAGACGTCCTGTATATTTGCAGTTTTTATTTCCTTCTGCACACTGACAGTATAAATACACATGTATATCAGTGGCCTGTCATTTGGCTGATGCTCTCATCAGGTGAGCTTAAAAGGCCTTAAACCTCAGATCAGCACTTTAAACTAAGAGGAAAAGGGTCAATACACCCACATTTTACCAACACAATTTCCCCACGTGCAGTGTTTCCCACAGGATTTTGGGAAACTATGGGGGGTCAAATTAAACTATGGCGGGCCGCCATAGTTTCGTTAATTAATGGGAAACACTGCACGTGGTAGCTAGCCATCCAGTGTTTATAAAACGATCTGTTATTTTGAGATTTCAGCAGCTTTGGCCAGCACTCCAGTGTGATAGAGGTAAACAGCCTCTGGTTTGTGGTGCTCACAGTATTTAGAAAAAAAGAAAGACAGCAAAACAAACAAACAAAAAAACCCTTAAGATTTATCCCCAGACCACACTACTGTTGGTTTAAACCAGCTCAGACTGAAAACTGATGATTAAAACCAGGATTATTTCAAGTGAGATGTATGTGGTGTGTGGCAGACCCCACAGCAGCAGATATAGAAGACAGACACTCCTAAATTATGCTATCTGGATAAAGAAATTATGACGGAACTGACCCTTTAAAAGGTTTAGATATCAGGAAAAACCCTCCAGTGATGGTGCTGTCCTGAGGACAGAAGCTCAAGAGACTCACCCTCCGTCCCTGCTCCACCGAGCGGTAGGCGTGGCGGTACAGGCAGGAGAAAATGGCGCCAGGTGGCATCATTTCGCTGGTCTCATTCCAGCCATGAGTGTGGCAGAGCCGAGCGGCATCGCCCTGACATTTCTTATATAAGACGGGATCCAACCTGGGAAACAACACAGGAAGTGATGCAGGTAAATTCAATCAGTCAGTCAATTTTATTTATAAAGCCCAATATCACAGATCACAATTTGCCTCACAGGGCTTTACAGCATACGACATCCCTCTGTTCTTATGACCCTCACAGCTGATCAGGAAAAACTCCCCAAAAAAACCCTTTAACGGGGAAACAATGGTAGAATTGTCTAACAGTACACATTCACACTGCACCAGCTGGTTTCTAATCTCACAGGACTTTAATGTTTCGCTCCTGAGCTGTAAATCAGTCTTTCAACTTGGTTTATCAAAGGTCAGTGAAATTAAAGCTGCAGGTTTTGTAGCTTGTGAAGAAGGAGGATCAGCAGGACTTACTTCCAGTCTCTGGCGATAAAGTACTGCAGCTCCAGCAGTCTGTGCTCACACTCCTCCACCATCTTCTCTGTGTACAGATGCTCCATCAGACAGGACAGGATCCTGCAGGAGCAGCAGCACAAGTACAGCAACTGAATATTTAAACTTTCATCTTTATTCAGACCAGGGGTCTTCAATGGTTTCCAAGCCCGGGGACCAATCGTGGCCCGTGGACAACCCGAACTCTGACGCTTTAACTTCTGATTTTTAAAAAAAAAAAAAAAAAAATCAGACTCTGATTGAATTGGATCTTTGCAGCAGTGAATAAAAGAAAACACACATAAAAAGGTGTAAATGACAAATATAAATACTCCACAGAATTACAGGAGAAATAAATATAAAAATACAATTAACCCCTTTAACGACTAAATCGGCCTAATTCATGAAGTCATGTTAGGATGGATTCTAACAAGCATTCAACCAAACTTTATGACAACTCTTCTTTGTGTCAGTTTTTTTGTAATTGTAATTAAGTGACATTAGTTTATGTTTAATTTTGTCTTTCCTCTAAATAAGAGCTTTGAAATGTACCGATGCAAAGTAACAGACAATCATGAAACAGAAAACAGCACGTGTGCTACACAGCTACCACGGAGAGAGAAGACCATCGTGTTTGTTTGACTCACATGGGGTCTCCACTGCGGATGTGTTTGCAGGCGGTCTGGATGACAGACTCACAGGCCTCGTTGAGCGCCCGGTCGATACGGTAGTCGGCTCCGGGGTCGGCTTCCTGGATCAGAGTCTGGAGCTGAGGATGGAAGACACAACAACATCAATGACAAAAAAAACAACAACAACACAACAACAACTGGAAGCTCTCGTCTGGGAGCTGCTGCTGCTGCTGCTGCTGCGACCAAGAACGTCCTCTTCGTTTAAACTGGGAATTCGTTTCACTTGACGTGATTATTTATTCCTGAAAAATGACACTTTAATTAGACTGAACCAATTCAACTCATCTCGGCTTAAGACAACAGCAAAATGTGATCACCGCACCAAATGATGACGTGCTGTGTAACATGACAACCAGGGGAAAAGAACCAACGTTTGCTTGTCAAGACAGACAATATTAACTTCAGAACAAAAGCTTGTTGCTTGTGACAAATGAAAGTTTATTTTCTGTATAGTTACTGTCATGTATAAGATTTAAACATGACTTACAGCCCTCTGACAGTTGGCGTCGATGGCGCCCATGTCTCCTCGGCCGACCCTCATCAGGCAGTGCAGCGTTCGTCCTTTACGGTGCAGACCGGAGCAGTGACCTTCGATCTCGCTCCTACAGTGCAGCACGATCTCCGGACTCAGAGAGAAATCCTCCATCAGCATCCGCCTGTAGTCCATCATCTCACCCTGACACTCGCCACTGACCACACGACCTGAGACACACGCAAACACACAGCGCTGAATGAAACACTCAACAGACACAACAGTTTACAGAAGTTGAGTTAATGGTAATTTTAAGTTGTTTCTTATTATGTAGCTTTTTAAAATGTTTTTATTAATGATGCAAACTGAACTGTAGCTTTATAGAAGTCAAACTGCGGGCCACGTTTAGTCCACATATGGCCCACCAACACTTCACATCCGGCCTGCCAAATATTGGTAAGTCTAGAAAATGTGAAGAGGAAACGATGCGTTCCAGTATTTAGGATATTACAGTCGTGCACTGAACAGCAGTGGGATAAGTGAAGCTGAATCAAAACTCTGTCATATCTCCGAGCAAGAATGCACAAGAATGAAGAATTGCACCAGTCAAGACACTGCACAATGTTGGCGTCAAAACCAATTTAAGTGAACTGATATTTCCCTCCAATAAGGACTGCATTCTGTTGATTGAGTTTCCATACTTTCAGATTTTAACCATCAGTCCTCAGTGAACTGTCTCCTTGGCGGAGGTCTGAGAGCATTTTCTAGTTAAGTGTCTTTTTAGTAAGTCTACCTTCACCAGCTGCATCAGTGAAATAAAATCCTGGCTGCAAACCAACTTCCTCAAACTTAAGTGTGACAAACACATTCATTACTTCCAGACTGGACGACTGCATCAGTTTCCTCTACAGTGTGTCGGCCAAAACACTCAAGACACTACTGTATATCCAGAACTCAGCTGCTCGTCTTCTCACACACACTCTCATACCCGTGACCAGATCACCCCCGTCCTTCATAACCTCCACTGGCTCCCCATCCCTCAACATATCCACTTTAAACTCCTCATCATCACTTACAAAGCTCTCCACAACCTGGCTGCCCCACACCTGTCTGAGCTCCGCCACCGGCCCACTCCCTCACACACTCTCAGGTCAGCTGATGCAACCCTGAAAATATTAAACTTTAATTTTAAGCTTTAGGTCTTGTGTACACTTGTGCATGTTTTCTGAGCACCAGCGTCTTTCTGAGAGTGTCTGTGGCCGCTAAGAGAAAATGTGCCGTGCTCTGGGTCTCTTTTCTCCAGCATTTTGTGCTTCTGTTGAAAATCTCTGATTTTTTCTGAAAGGCACTGGTGACGTCACTGCTGCTCCTTTAACCACCGTGTGTCCCAAGCTGTTTGAAACTATCACAACAAAGACAGAAAGGCAGATTTGTGGGAGCAGATTGATACTGAATGTTGTGCTTTTATCAGTGTGTGTGTTGGCAGCTTGACTGTGTAGTCACCCCTGTGTTACTGTAGCGTCACAACAGCTACCTCGCTAAAATTAATGTCAAGATATTGTTGCCACAGAAACAAAACCCTGCGTGGCACGTCACTAAAACAGTGCTGGGTTGAAGCCCTCCCCAGAAAGAAAAACGCTATGTGGACACGCTCCTTACAACCTGAATATTTAAGTTTCATTTTGTATCTTGTTAAATCTTTAAATGAAGAAAAAATATTTCAATTTCTCTAACAATTAATTCAGAATTATTATTATTTTTTTATTCTCTTTCATGTCTAAATCGTAAAACAGGAACCTACATGCATTTTTGTTGCAATTAAGATGCTGCAAGAAGAACTAAGACAACCACATTGCTGCAACCTTATTGCTTCTTTTTCCCTTCTGTTCTCAGAGGACGTTGGATTTACTACTGCAGCCTGGACGATGACGACCGACCGACCGACCGACCGACCGACCGGAGGTTCAGTGTGTAGTTGAGACATCAATAAATTACTGGCAGGAACAGAACAGTCACTGACAGATACTTGGGCTGCCTGTGGCCTCTGGCTGTCCACTGAAGACATAAATAAGTGTTTATGACTGAGAGTGACTGACGGGCAGGACGCTCACTGAGCTGCTTACCTCTGTGCACAGCAGACTCCAGACAGAGCAGCAGGTAGGACAAGCGAGCTTCTCGGGCTCGGGGCATGTTGTTGTCTGCGCTGCAGCGGTATTTCCTCAGGTCCGACTTGCAGGCTTTGGCCAGCGAGTAGCTCACCTTGTAGTCCTGAGCGATCAGCTTCTGCCTGGTGGTCAGCGCCTCGCGGCACTGAGGACACACAGCCACCGTCAGTATCACAGCACAGGCTCAAACGTTTTCTACTCCAAGGTGGCAGAATGTCATGTAATGGTGTAACAAGACTGTGTTTCCTCACAGGATCTGTCTTCGATTTTTAATGTTGTATTATGACCTTAAGCTTTACCACGTCTGTCACTCTGTGGACTTTATTTTACACAATCTACCGTCATGGAAATTTACAATGAAAGCAGCTTGTTAAAAGTATTTGGATATTAAACTCACCCTCTCAGACATCGCCTCCTCAAACTTGTGATTGAAAAGACATTTGTAAACTCGTCCTTCTCCAGCCAGTGTCTACAAAATAAAAATCACACCACAGTCCATTAACAGCAGAGAGATTCCTTCTCACTGGAAATATTTCTTGCTCTTTTCATCATTTCATCAAGCAAATATTCACAATTACAACATGCAACACTATGACTGATCCTGAGAAGCTGATTCATTCAGATAATCCCTGATTCCTTTGATATCAGACATTATTTTATTATAAGTCAAGGCTCAAAATACCACATGCATATGCATGGTAGTGTAAAGGAAACTTGAGCTGTGCACATAATTCTCAGCTCAACATACGCCAGTGCACTTAACATAAGGTTGTGCAGGGCTGCTAACTCTCACACATTAACCATGAGATTCACGCAATCAACACTTCATGGGCCACATGACTATTTTCTCATGCACTGAAAAACTAAGCTATGACTGATAACAAGGCTGCTGTCAGCCCTAGAGTGGTCTCCTTTGGTCTGAATCAGGGACTCATGTTGTTCCAAAGTTGTATAATTGCCTAGAGTTGGTTCGTGTTCTCACGGCAGCATTTACAAGAGGACCAGATCAAATGCCTTGTGTGAGAAAGCTGCTCTTGATTGGTCAGAATTTCCATGTGGGAAAAATCCAGGAAGTAAAGCAAACGTTGAAGAAGAGTACACTTGCAAGATAAATGTGACACTTTCTAATGTCACAATGGAGGGACAACTACGCAGGTTGATTTTAGCGCTGCTCATCGTGGACTATATTGCTGTCATTGTTCATTTTAGTCAAAGCATACAGTTTGAAAACGAGGCGCGGCTCCAACTAGAAAACAATGTTTTGATGCATTGGATGTGCTGAATGTGCATATTAAGGCAGTACAGGAGGAGGTGCACATTAATAATCCTCCAGGACTGTAACATGCTCATGTTTAACCCAAACAATGTGTCATGTGACTGCAGTTGCTTCACATCCAGGTCGGAACACCTTCTCACCACAAACCAACCGCACCAGAGTTCCTTTGGAACCGGACTGAGACCACCTCTTCAAGAAGGTCTCAGTCCGGTTGTTTTGGTGTGTTCACACCTGCACAAACGAACCGCACTGAGGGGGCAAACACACCTGAGTTTGATTGAGCCAAACCAAACAGGGCAGGTGTGACAGCACACTAAAAAGTACACGTACCAGTGCAGCTACACAGATAAAAAGTATTTCCAGCCTTGCAGGTGTCTTTATAAAGTGGACAAAATCTTTTTTAGGAATGAAACGCTTCAGCTGCATCAACACAAGCTGCTGAAACATCAGCTGCTGAAATCACTTTTAAACGTTTCTCATGTAAAAATAAATATGTGCTCAGCCTTATAATGGCACTAAAATAAAAAGGTATAACTTTCTAACTTTGAAAGGCCATCAGTGTTTCTCGTCTGTGTATGTTGTCTGATTAGCCTGAGGCATGCCTGTGTCACTGACGTGAGATAATTAGGACAGACTCCTCTTTTGCAACTTTATAACTAAAGTTAATGTGATGTTACCACAAACCGAGGCTCACTGCAGGTTTTCAAACATGAAAACTGAACTGACGTCCAATTTTTTAAGAAGCTGATAAAACCGACATGTTTCTCATTTTACCTGACGATCATTACAAAAATATAAAATGTGCAGAACCAGGACATCACAACAGGACATTAAGTGTTTAAAGGATAAGAAATACATCAGTGTTAATCAGCATAGAAAAGGATGCAGTCAGCACTTTCTACAGAAACTCTTGAGATGTATTTGTGATAGCAGTAACTCCAGCCAACAGATCAGTTAACAGAAGATGTTTCATGGCGCTGTGGAGATGTGAGTAGATAGAGTAGACAGATCAACTGAATCCTCACGTTTTCACAGAAGCGCTCTCGGTCGTCGCGGCAGGCGAAGTACAGGTATCGATCCAGGTGGAAGTCGTCTGAGGAGAGCTCAGCGACTCTCATGATGGACTTTTTACAGTCGTCCTTGATGGAGTGAGCCCCCGGCTGCTCCTCTGCCTCCCGCACCAAACCTTTCTCCAAACAGGCGATGACCTCGCCCTGAGAGTGGATGTCCTGCACACAGAGAGAGCAAAGGTCACAGTTAAGTGTCAGACTCTGTGTCATTCAGCTCTAGTGTTAAAGGGATTCCTTTTCAGACAGCAGCTCAAGCTCTAACATGTATTCATTCAAATCAATCTGTTCTTTTAAACCAATTAATTTCTCACACTCTGTAAAACAAAGAGGCAGCCTTCACCAGTGCCAGAGGAAAGTCTGTCCTGGTCTATTTGCTCCTGGTTGCACACTTTCTTTCTAAGACTGCACTATACCAACAACACCTTGTCCAACCTTGAAGCAGATGGGCTACAGCAGCAGAAGACCACACCAGGTGCCACTCCTGTCAGCTAACAACAGGAAACTGAGGCTACAATTCACCAAAACTGGACAATAGAAGATTGGAAAAACCACATTCAGATGGAAGCATGGATCCATCCTGCCTTGTATCAACGCTTCAGGCTGCTGCTGCTGGTGGTGTAATGGTGTGGGGGAGATTTTCTTAGTACCAACTGAGCATGGTTTAAACACCACAGCCTACCTGAGTATTGTTGCTGAGCGTGTCCATCCCTTTATGACCACAGTGTACCCATCTTCTGATGGCTACTTCCAGCAGGATAACGCACCATGTCACAAAGCTCACATCATCTCAAACATGACAATGAGTTCACTGTACTCCAATGGCCTCCACAGTCACCAGATCTCAGTCCAATAGAGCACTGCCTGATGTCATCATGTCAATATGGACCTTTGATTAAAGCACGACACTGGCCACAGTTCAAACATGGATAATTACCACCTGGAGGGTGAGACAGAAACTGCTGAGGAGGTTTGTACATGTGTTTATTAAATGCAGATGAATGTTGAATGCCATGCAGACAGTTCTCTCTTTTTCTGCCAAAGAGAGAGCACTGAGAGCCAACACTTTAAAAAATGAGTCATCCTTTCCTCATCCAGGTAGAAGTGAAGTCTTTTTTTAATGTGAATTCCAAAACACCTCTTTGGGGAAAATAACAATTACTACCATTTTTTTTAAACACACACATACACACACACACAAATGTTCCCAATTTAAAAGTAATAACAGTGCAGTTTATAGCCTCACTAATCCCACACAGAGTGAGCTTTCCTTTCACTCCATAAATCATTTTGTCAGAGGATGTCGTGTATGTTTTCAGCGCACTGAGAGACGAGCTCAGTCTGAGTAAACATGGTCAGTCTAATCTCCACTCCGAGCAGCTCCGGCACACTGAAACGAGCCACCGTGACAAATTCCTGATAATGAAACCAACTCTGCTCCCGCTGACAAATAAATAATTTGCTCCCAGTTCTAATTGTGCCCGCGCGATATCCCATAGTAACTGCGTGTCTAACAGGCTTATGAGGTTTAGCTTGGCTCAGCAGCAGGAGAACACGTTCAGAGGAGATGGATTCGCTCTGCTCGCTGACAAACTGCTGTCAAAGTTGTCTTTTCTCATTCCAGCTGAGTCACACTTTGAACACAGTCTCTGGGTGAATTTAGACCCAGTGGAAGCAGTGACGACGGCTCATAAGACCCACCACACAATCTGTTTGTCACACATGTAAACACCACACACAACGCTCACAGGTGCTGTTGTTGGGACTTCTTACACCTGCAGACAACCAACATTATGTACCAGTCCCTCAGCCTGGTCACTCACACACATACTGGAAGAGGACAGCTACTCATCATCAGAGACCCACATGGGTTTAAAGCTGGGGAAACAGGATTCCTGGGAATACACCACAAACTATTTGCCATTTCCTGAGATATCCAATAACTGTAAAACAGGAAAAACTAGTTGTGTTCTAGGAATAAAAATACTCTGATAATATGTGAATCCTTCTCACCATCCTGCACGGATCCAATTCCAACTTCCCTCTGGCCCAAATTCATCCACTTAAATGTGTCTAAATCAATCTAACAAACCATGATGTCTGCCACCAGCTTTACATGGACATACTTTAAAAGACAGCGACGGCGAGGAGAATAAGATCCACTCCAGCTTGATAGAGTGACCCTAAAAAAGCTTAAGTACTTGCTTTAATGAATTTCATTTGTTTATACTATGAAAATGTGTCAAGTATCACTTAAATAAGGCAAAATGGCACAAGATAATCACGAGGTGTCGTCCTCTGGAATACCTGACCTGCTTGCTTCACTCCACAAAGGGATGATTCATGAAAATATGGACTGCAAACCACACTCGCAAGCATTTTGCTTGACTGACTTGTAGACACTGCACCTGTTTATATCTCAATGTTATATCTAAACAGAAAAGTCAATAAATATATTTGACCAAAGAAAAATATTAATTAATTAATAATAAGGTCACACTGCATGTGAAGTTTCTGTTAAATGTTTTCTTCTTTGTTCACCTAATTGTTTGTCCTTTGTTGTTGCCTTTTCATTTAAAAAATCCCTTTTCTCTCTTGAGTTTTAATACAATGATGCCTCTGTTGTTCTTTTTTGTATTTGTGCTGCGGCATCATTTCTACCATTGCTGCCGAATTTGATCTTGTTGTCTTTGTACATTATTCGCTGACTTGTTCTGTATATCTTTATAAAAATACACTGGAGCTGTCAGGTTGGGAACCCATTGGTTTATGCATATTTGTCCTTGTTGCATGCTGCAATCACTCTTTCATTTCTCCAAAAATATGATAATATTTCTTCAGGGAGTGCAGTTAGTTACAGTGTACGCTCCATGCTTACTCTGACAGCTTGCTGGACAATCACAAAGGGGCGGGGCTTAGCGAAAGGTCATTTGATCACACCTGATCAGATCAGATCGATGAATTAGAGGAGCAGCTGCAGCAGAAAGCAAACTTTCTTTACTGGTTAGACCCAGCACTGGACAGCAGGGTGCATGGTGTTCAGGTTGAAAAAATATATTGACGACACTAAAATCAGCCTATATGAATTAACGAACAGGTTTATTTGCCTGTGCCCAAAGTACACTCACTCTGCCACGAGATAGAGAGGAAGAGAAAGGCAGCTCCAAAAAAATCTAAATGTGTCAGCACATGTTGATATTGTGTCAATGCCACAAATGAATGAATGTGTGGGAAACCCTGCAATGACTTACTGTAGTAAGTAAGCAGCATTCCACATGTTTGAGAAACTGAAACCAGAAAGTGTTTGGCACATTTGCTTTGAAAATGACTTTAATGCTGAATAATTAAAGCTCAATTATTGACTGAAGACAGAAATCTTCACAACACCTCACAGACATAGTGTCATGTTTAAAAGAAGACATCTCAGCTGGTAACTGTAGTTTTTAATCACAGAAACAGAAGGAAATAGTGAATTTGTTGGGAACTATTTTCAGTGAAGGATTAATCCACATTCGGTGCACTGGTGGGTATTTGGTGCAGCAGGACAGTGTACGCAGGACTGAGTCAACTGAGTCAGTTAAGTTTGAACCTACTGAGCTTCCATCTATATTAACACAAGTGAACACACGTACTGTCACTGCACTTAAACAACTTGATGCAGGGAGGAAGTTGGTGCAACATGACGAAGCACGTCTTGCAGCATTTGTCATATCTCGCTGTGAACCACAAGCAGCTGATTTAAGATAAGGGACTCAAGTGGATGAAGTTCTCAGTCACTCGGGTCAGGGTAATCTCAAGTGCTATATCGTAGGCAACTGCACCTCTCATTCAAGAGGCTTCTTCCGTTCATTACGCGTCCCTGCTGAAACGTTCACTTATATATAGCCTCTCTTTGGCGTTTGAGCAGCTTTATAAAACTCCTGAACATGTAATGGCTCCTTAATTAGCAAGCTGACTTTACATAGACAGCATATCTTTTCAATTTCTCCTGACATTGTGTTGTTTGGTTTGTTCACCGCTCGGCCCGAACATACTCGGGCAGAACATACGCGGAACGGACTCCGCGGAGGTCCGCGCGGACTCAAAGCGGACGTCCGCAAGCCCTGTGCGCGCAAAGCTCAGATTTTACGACCGCGCGCACCAGTGACTGCTCGGCATGTATTTTTCACATCGTGGGGATTTTTCACAGACATTTTTTACAGGAAACTACAACGCGGAAGTGCGCTCGACTATGACTGCGGACATTCCTCGCGGAGTCCGCTCCGCTTATAGTACGTCCGAGTATGCTTGTGTCGAGCGGGCGGAGGCGTTGATCCCCCCCCTCTGTCTCCTCTCACTCAGCCTCGTTCAGCCTCGATCTCGTCAGCATGCTCCACACACGCGCTGTCTCCCCCCCACACCTCGCGATTGCATCGTCATTTAAAAAAGACATCGTGAAACAACCCTTTTATCACCGATGGGTGATCGGATCGCCCATCGGCACAACCCTAGCGTCCTGTTCTACATATCTACCAAGTTTAGTAAAAATCCATATGGCGCTTAGGCCTAGATAAGAAATGAGCTCTCTAGCGCCCCCATTTTGTTTGATGGGGTCAATAATGGAGGGGTCCCCTCAGATTATGTGTGGTCATATGCCTACAAAGTTGCGTGGTGATGGGTGAAACCCTTGAGATGTTATACACCTTTATGTGATGAGCCACGCCCTCCGCAATATTCATTGCCTTATAGAAGCTCAGTTTTAGTAAGTTTTCCAACTTTTGCCAAGAGGGAACTTTAGATATTGGTCCCTAGATTATGTTCACCCAGTTTCATGCAGATCGCTCAAACTTCCTAGGAAGAGATCCATTTGAAGTGTTTTTCAAAAAAATCAAAATGGCGGAAAATCTATATAAGCGGAAGTTATGGGTTCTTGAGGCAAATGTGTTCCTCATGAGGAGAGGCATCTCTGTGCAAAGTTTCATGTCTCTACGACATACGGGGCATGAGATATGCCCATTCAAAGTTTGACATTTCAATGGGTTGCTATAGCGCCCCCCTTTGGCCAATTGATGTAATATTGCTTCATTGGCATCCTCCCATGACCCTCTACCACTGTGCCAAATTTCACATGGATTGACCAAGTCAGTGAGGAGAAAAACGTGGAACACACACACACACAGAGTTTTAATCATTATATAGTAAGATAATCACGTCTTAATTTATGGCAGTCGAATCTGATGAATCTAAAACTCTCTGCTTATGTTTCTGATTAAAACAACATCAAAAGAATCAGAGCCAGAATTTAATGAGAACGTTAAATGATTAATTGAATAACCTCAATCCTAAGCAGCATTGAAAGCCTATTAAGATTGAAAACAAATTCGGTATCCGCTGTAAGTGTTTGCATTTCACCTTCTCTCCGGTGCTGATGCTGCCGCAGTGCAGCGCGTTGATGTCTTCACGACACTTGTCCATGAAGCCGCAGATCAGCCGGTAGTCGCTGAAGACGATGGTGGTCATCTTGGTGATGTACTGGTTGCACTGGTAGTCGCTGATGTTGCCACGGTGATCCACCAGGCAGGACACCAGGTAACCCTTCCCGAGCTCCTCCGCTGCACATTCTTTAATCTGAGTGAAGAGGGCAGACGGCTTTGTTAACTCTGCACAAGAACTGGAAGCACTTTGAATTTAACTTGGAAAAATATCTGAAGCTACGTGTAGAAAAACTTCATCTGTCACCTGACCATGTGTCATGTGTCAAAGGGAAAGGTAAAACTTCAGGTGCTATTTTAGACTTGTTATTTCCTGAATAAACATTCAACTAATTCAGTTATTTTCTTACGATGACATTTAAGTATCTTCTGTTCTCTGTGCAGATAATGTGGCCTAAATATTCAATCACTCATTTTTATTTTCTTGCAAAACACTTCAAGCTCTGCCTACTGCCAAGTTATCTAAAAACACACAGCTGATCACCATATTTATTCCGCTTTTATTTTTCCTCAATTTCTCCTGTTACTTTTCCCCCCTACTTATTTAAATTTAATTTAAGTTGCTTCCCTGAGAAATTATATTTGTACAAAAGCATTTTGTAATTGCTTTTTGTGTGCATTTCATTTTTAAGAAGAAGTTGCGGACAGCCCCTTGAGATGAACCATCTTGTTTTTTGGGGGTCAAACACAAAACATACAACACACTTCATTACAATGGACACAATCATAACATAAAACATACATACATGGTTCTCTCATTTACAGACCCAGCCCCAGATCATTCCTGAGAGCCCACAACACCCTCACACAGTAAAAGGGATGTCTCTGCCACCATGTTAAGGATATATATGGTTTTAGGTATCGTCTTAAAATAAGAAGGATAATTCCACTCTTTTCATCTTGTTCCACAGGCCCTCCAGTTTGTGTGTGCACATACATAAATAAACACACCAATAAACCTTTGATCATTTTAACCACTTCAGAAATATAACTAGTCCAATACTAAGCCTCAGTACACAGAGGGAGCGCAACACATCATAATTTAACCTGCATGAGTTCATTTTTCACAGCCCAACAGGCTGACAATAATCACCTTGGTGTTGTTATGAAATGAGATGAGCTGCAGGTGATAATTCTCTGCTGGTTCATCACAACCAGCGACAACTTCCTCTCTTGTATTCGTCTGTGTGTTTTGTTGTCAGAGCAGGAAATGTGTTTCTTAATTTGCTTGTTATTTACTTACTTGAAGCTTTTAAAACGTGTTAGGAAAGTGGTGAAGATGTTTGCTTCATGTGTTTCGCCATTAGTGCGCACAGTCTACGTAGGAAAGGAAGTAATCAGCAACACCTGCTTTTAAACTGAGCTGTTAAGACTCCTTATCAAGACAGAACACAGATAACAGTTCTCAGTAATTTCACTTTATGTTTTTATTGCTTGATTGCTACTATAAAGCAATTTTAGATTCAACTACAAAAGTGCACAGTAGAGAGCAGATCTACGCCAGGGGGCCACATTCCAGCTGCAACGCGGCAGCCTGAGCTGATGATCACGGCCGATAGAAAGACGATTTTTGCATTCCAGCAGATGCACTGCAATGCATTTCAGAAGATACAAAAATCTTTGATCAGAGTCATTTATAACTGCATTATCAACAGTGTTATCTTTGTCTGTGGGCTGCTACACAATACAGTCGGATATAAAAATAGTGAATGCAATTAGGTGCCTTGAATCACCTTTGTCTCTGGAATGTGCTTTTTAAATAAACTTGGCCAAAACAGAGAAAAACAGAAACCCTTTAACTGCCAACTTAATAATGTTAGAGGCACAAATATCAAGGATAAATGACCAAACCTACAAAATCGGGCAGTGCTTCTGAATCACTCCCAGTGTGGTATGACGGCGTGCGGCAAGTTGAACAAAATGGGATCGCAATGGCAGCCTGGAGTGTGGTGCAGCTGCACCCGGTGGAAATGTCCCTCCAGGCTCCTTTAAAGTCAAGATGGCCGCGAAATAAAAAAAATGGTTATATATTAATCTTGTATAGTGCCTCACTTAGTGGATGGTAACATATCGGGTATAAAAATAATCTGCAGATGCTTCGGTTCAAAATGAGACCAAACTTTTCGATGGGCGACACTGTCACAGCTACAACAAAGACCAAAATGTGGCCTGTAACAGACAGCAAGGTTTGCTGCTTCCAGCTGAGCCGATTACTGGGAAACATGCAGCCCCTACCTGTCAGTTATGAGGAGGGAGGAGTCATCAGTTAACGATATAAAACAGCTGATAAAACAGGTTTTTCAACAATTGTGAATCACTGCAACAGCAAGAGGTCCTCAAGCATACAGCCACAAATGTGCACACAAGATATTAGACTGATCGGTCCAGTAGTTTGTGAATTGTAGAAGTAGTTTTGGAATTTGTAAATCAGAGTGACTATACACTGACGACTGCTTTTCATTATTTGTAGACACTACTTTGTGTCCATCTGCTCGTTTGCATGTTCATGTCTTTTTTTAACACGTTCTAAATAAATATGTAATATCAATATTAGCTGCGGACAAACAAACATTCACAATGAAATGCAGGATGCCCTTCAGGTTTAAGCCTGGTGGAGATAGTTCTGTATGAAACCTGCTAACTGTAATAAAACCTGGCGTGCTGATGTTTGTGAGGGGAGAGCAGCTTCAGGAAGCTTCATGGGGCTCTGAGGCTTGTAAAAAAACAAAATGAGCCTGATGGCTGATACAGACGCTTCAAACTGATCTCAAAGATTATTTCTTCCTGTGCGTTGTCATTTCTACAGTTACAACATGTCTGCTGTCTGCCCCAAAACTGACTAAAATGAACCACATTCAATTGAAGTTCAGATACTAAATTATTTAGTTGACATGAATCTACAAAGCGGGCTGGAGAGTTGTTTTTGAATGTCTTTCTAATACTTTGGGGAAACACTACGAATTGTGCAACACTTCCAACTGCTGTCTGATTCACAAGAGAATGTTCTAATGATTTTACAGCGCAATGAGCAAATAAAGTTTTGAAGCTGAGTGGAATATGCCCTTTTTATCCATGTTGCAAAGTATAAATGTCGTCCGTGTGCAGAGAGCACAGTAGACAGAACAATGACAGAGAGAAGAAGAAGAAAACAACGAGCTACAGGTCCTGACCGACGAGGTGCAGAGGCCTTCCTCTGGGCTTCAGGTAAAGAATTTAAATGTGACAGAGAGAAACTGAACTTGGGGTCTAATACCCCAGTCTGTCAGTGCACTTCAGTTCCCACCAGCTCCTTGAAGATGACAATTATTTCACTTTAAATGTGTGCAACTATTAGTGCAGCTCTTTGTGAGTTGGACTGTTTTAGCAGGACCGCTTTGGCACCAAATGTATGAATATCACCTTATTTAAATATGTGCAAACAGCACAGGAGCAATGGGACGCTGTTGCTTGGCAGCACAGTTAGGAGTGCAGCTGCTTTAATTACACCTTTCCTCCTTCTGTAATTTGTGCAGGTTTAGCTGCCACAAAAGGTGTGCAATCTTTTTGCGGATTCACCCATTTCTGCTTTGCCTTGAAATGAACAGTCTGCATAACCTAAATGAAGAGACATCTTATCTTCAGGCCTGACAGTCCTTCTGTTCAGTTTCTAGAAAGTACAAAACAAAATATTGCAGAAATTAAACGTGAGAAGAATAAAAACATGCTCCAAGCATTTCTGGTAGAAGCGGTGAAGAGGAGCAGGATAGTTCATGTCAGGCAGCTGTGTGTGGCTGGCTGAAGAGTGAGGTGAGAACACATGGGGATGATTCTGCACCCAAGTACAAGCACAATCTCTCAAAAACATATCTGTGTTGGTTTCAGCGACTGACCTCAGAGATGGTGGTCTTGCAGACCTCCACGGCGACAGACTCAAACTTTGGGTCGGTGGTCAGGTTCAGCTTGTAGTTCCACAGCAGCTGGAGGAGAGAAGATGACAAAACATCTGGATTAATCAGGTTTACTAACTATCAGGACCATCATGCTGCTCAAAACATTAAACCTTTTTTAAATGTATTCAAACAATCAGTTATTTTATGTTTTATATTTGTGTTACAGATTTTTATTGTGTTTTGTGAAAATGCAACAATTGAATGTGGACTTTTATTTTATATGAGCGTAAAATGTTGTATTTCATGTTGTCATACATCAAAAATATTGTAGATAGAAAAATATGGACATTGAAGTGCCGTTGAAACAACAGATTTAGTAGGTTAAAGTCAACATCTACAATATTTTCACTTGACATGGTTGAGAGCTCAGGAAAAAGCGAGTCAGTGGACCTTCACCTGGGATTATTCTATCAAACTATTTCTTCAAAGGAGAAGAAAGAACTAACTAATGCTAACATTTTAAGCTAACAGTGTGATGGATGAAATGATAACAGCTCATGAGCTTGCATGTCATGTGGTTGAAAGCTCCAGAAAAACTTAGTAAGGGTCAGTGATAGGCACGAGTACTCAATCACTACTTAATGACAACAGTCTGTGCAGCATTTTTGCTTCAGTATTCTTTTCGTATGCTATCCTTACATTCATTTTTTTTGTGAGTACTCGAGAAATAATTTATTAGGAGTATTTAAATATGGAAATTACTTAAGATGCCTATCCCTAGTAAAAGAACCTTAAACTGAGAACTTGTTTTTGGTCAAACCAGTTTAACCCAGACATCTAGATATCCACAGATATCTAGATGTCTGGGTTAAACTGGTTTGTTCTGGTTGTTGAAGTGAATGACGGTATCAGAATGGTGCTCTATGCTTAACATACACTGGAATTCGAGGATAACATGGTGCATGCTGGGAAATGGTGATTTAGCAGGTTAAGACACTTACATGGTTGCATTCAGCGGCAATCTCAGTGTCCTGAAAAAGAAGAAGAGAAAGGAGACGTTAGTTTTAAGATCATAAGGACGAAGCATGTGTCACAACAAGTCGACCACACTGACACTTCTAAAAGCTGTAAGAAGTGTGGAGACATGTTAGGCTGAGGGACACAACCAGTGTATCACCTGCAACCTGGAATAACCCATAACCCACTGCAAGCTTGTCTGCAGTGCAACACCTCTGTCGAGCACACAGGGCGCAAGCAAACTCTGGAGGATGGAGTGCGAAAGATTGTCCAGATAAACTACGAGTGATGTCACAGTGCGAGGAGGGGATGAGATCTGTTTAGGCACCACTGAGACTCCTCCCTCTGCAAATTATTTATTTATAACTAATAGTTTTCTTGAGTTTTCATCAGTTCCTCGGCTGGAATGACGATTTTTGGTGATTGGCAACCTCGTAAAAGAGTCTCTCTTCATTCATGCTGACTACTGACTGGAGGGAAAACAAAAACTTCAAGAATGTCAGGGTTGATTTTGACTGATGAAAACAGTTTGGAAACAGACCAAGTGTGCTCAATTTACAAATAAGAGTGAGGGTGAGCACTAAGCCTATTGGCTGATCCACAGAGCAGGTTAGAATATCTTCAGTCTGATGTTTGTGCATTTGCATCATATCTAGTTAGGAAGACGTCTAAAGCTAGGTTTATGCTCGCCATTGTGCCCAGCGCAAGACGTGCATGGCAAAAATGAAATCATCATGTCTTTCGCTTCCAGTGCAAGTGCTCAAAAGCTGTCGCGGTGCTTGGTCCTGTGCTACGTGAAGTCAAATGACCTCAAATTATTGGAATAAAACAGTCAGCACACTGGAGAAAGAAGAGGCTTTTTGCTACAGGGTGTGGAAGAACATGAGGCATCAGCTCTCAAACCTAACTGATGGAAAGAGTGGCGGCCCCACTGGAAACAAAGTAGTATAGCATAATTTAACTTGGAGGTCAGCCCTAACAATTACAGTATACAAATGTAATGTTTGTCGGTGTTTACTACTCGTGCCAGGCAGCCTACTTTTCCGGTGACTTTCTTCAAGGCAACACTTGCTGAGTCCTTGCTTATCCACAGAATATTCTGTTTGCACGCTCCCTGGTGTTTCAGATTATATTATGAACAACGCGTTGAACATAAATGCCTCTGTGCTCTCAGCCTACATGCCATCTACAGAGGCCCTCGCCACCATGTCTCGCATGAGTATAAACAAAGCTTAACGGTGCGTTCAGGCGGTTATTGCTGAGCCTAGCATTGGTGCAGACATAATGGTTAAACCAAGAGATGCAGATTTGGCCCACTGGTCGGACACACCTTGGTAGGTGGCCTCCTTCCAGTGAGGCGGCCCCTGCCTCAGGACGCAGCTTCTGGGGCCAATGTGGAGTTATTTTCCTGCTGCACTGCACTGACCTGAGGTAACCTGTCGGACTTCCTGTTTCGACCAGCAGCAGCCAAATGCCTGCAGACCAGCGACTGCCCCTCGTCTTTAAAAACCAAATCACTGCTGTATTCCCAGAGGAGGACTGTGTGTGTGTGTGTGTGTGTGTTTGAAATCACAGCTCTGCAGATGGCCGAAGAGCTTCTGACTGTTTACCACATGGCAGCCGCACCACGGGCCAGGAATAGGCCGCCTGTGTGTGTCTGAATATTCATGTGTGTGTTCTATTCACGGTGTGTTTCACACACAAGTGTCACAATGCTCTTCACACAGACAGTAAACGCAGTGTGGCGGCGGAGGTGGGGGCTTCAGCCTGCTCACACTGACGAGGAGGATGGACAGATGTTATAAACAGCGCAGAGCTGACTCAGTGGTCAGCCGGGGTGAAAGAAAATAAACAAATGGTCCTGGAAATGTGACCCAGACTGACCCAACACCGCTGACACACCCACCACCAGAACAGAAAAGCAGCACCAGTTCAGATACAGCCTCTCGTTGTGTTCTTTATTCTAGTATTCAAGTATTGAATCTTTTTAGGAGGAGTCTCTTGACATGAAACAGCTTCTTTGTGATATTTAATCGGGTGGTTTCTGCCTGCATAGACACTGTTTTGTTTTTAGAAATTCTCAACATTATAACTGATGGATTCTCATCATTACACCTCAACTTGGATTATGGAAAAAAAACCTCCACAGTCCAGCCCTAACCCACACTGCACTTAAGCCAGAAAACCTGTCACGTGTTAGAGCCTTAACTGGCATCATAACGTTATCATTTTCACTGACTTACATACAGTCACACTTCAGTAATAAAATCCTAACAAAGTGCAAAGTGTTTCCTGACTGTGCTGGCACTGGAACTGGGATCATACAGGGCCACAGTAGAAGAAGTGGTGCCAGAGTCTGGTCTGCTTCAGGAGCACTTTAACTGGTTTCTCTAGAGTTCAGCACCAGAGCTGAGAGCATTGGAGGGCTGAGCTGAAACAGGACACTCTTCTCTGTCTCCATTAGAGCTGCCCCCGAACAGTCGACCAAATGTTAGTCGACCAGAAAGCTCATTAGTCGACAAGATTTCATTTCACATGTGGCAGCCTGCCACGATTAAAACATCTGCCGCCACATTTTGATTTTCGATTGTTGGACAAACACATTGTTTGGTTATCCACACTGTTGCAGTGCAGCGCGTACTCTGAGCACATGCAGCAGCAGAACAGCAGCCGCAGGGAAAGTGAAATTTAACTGTTCATTTTGCTGGGTCTAAACATTCCTCTGCAGCAGCTGCCCCTCTTATCCATTAATATAATCAGCTCTGATCGGATCAACTGATCAATTATCCACCCCGCGACTCAAAACTCTGCTACTAGGTTTACTGACATGTAAAAGCAAACTGATGTTGTATTTATGTTACAATTCTCAAACTGTTTGTGGAGGCTCAACCCGTTATTCCGGTGCCTCTGACTTGCACCTGAAAGCAGCATTATGTTTCTGTTAAGTCAACACAGTGAATATCAGTGTCAGCTCAGAATGTACCAAAATAAAGCTGCTGGGGGGGTTAACGTGCACGGAGCCGACCTGTCTGACGCTGGATCAAACAGGACGGGACTTTTGTTTTATTTTCTGTGTTTTTTTGGAGCAGCCACTGCCCCGCAGGGAAAACCCCAGCTCTGCACATGCTCAGTCCACCTCTGGACTGAGCAGCCAAACATCACATCACTACTGCTGCAGAGAACAAAGTGGCTCATGCAGGCGTCTATCCAGCTCCATCAGGGGATCTGCACGTGTCAGAGAGCCAAAACCTCTCATCTGTTCAATTCTACGTTGATTTAAAAGCCAAAATATACTGATGATAACAAAACCAGCATCTTTCTGACCAAACGGAGCTCATAACAGCTGGGAAAATGCTGTTATAAGGCAACAGGATATTAGCTGCTCAGGTGGATCAGAGCAGAGCTGTTGAACTGATCTAAGTTACATGTGTGTCAGTCTCAGTGAGCAGCTGCTAGAGATGTAATCTAACACAACAGAAGGAAATAAAACCAACACAGCGGACACACCCTGTCACATACTTTTGTCAGGCTGAACATTAAGGCTCTTTGTTTTACTCCTGCTCCGCTCGCTGAAAAAGCTCCATCTCATTAAATAGCTGCAGCTAAATTAAACTTAATCAGCTCTCCTCATTTTGTCTTGGGAAAACCGGCATGAGGTTGAGCTATAATTGGAAGTGGGTGAGAGGAAGAGTTGGAGAGAGAAAATGACACATGAAGTGATAGAAAGAGGAGAGAATCCAGAGGGAAGCCAGCCATTTCCAACACCTACTGAGTCATGAAGCACAGAGCAACAGCAGCTGTGCGTTTGTATTCATTCAGCCTTCATCTTCATCATCGCTTTATGAGCTCTGCTTCCCAAAATTGACAACAATAATTAAGAGCCAGGCAGTCCCTCTTGTTTATGCCAATGTTATTATCATTATTATTGTTACTGCCATGCAATCTGCCTTCACATGCATGAAAATAAATGTTCAGATGCTTTGATCTGCACGAAGTCCATCACGCTGTTTTCCTCAAAAACTGTAAAACTAATTAAACCTATCTCCTCCCACATTTTCAGCTCGACTGACACACAACTAGCGACACAGCATCTTCCGACTGTCCTCTATAAACAATCCAGCCACATTTTTGAAATGTCAAAAATTGAGCCGACAGTGCATCAAAATGTTTTGGGGTAAACAGTAATAAAAAACAGCTAAATCTTGTTGCATACATCTCAGGTGTTCATGAGTAGTCCAGGTGACAGGTGCCTAATCTGAGCTAATGTGCTTACTTTTTGTATAAATGTCTTCTGAGGTGTTAACAAGTGAAGCAGGTTTCGTGCTTTTATGAACAAGTAAGCATCATTTTCACATATCACCTGGACTGGGACAATGAAGACACAACTTTGATGTTTGGTTTGGTTAATTTTGACATTTGTGAATTGTACAGGATACAGGACATCGTTATTATCTCATATATTTTGAAAATCTATCCTCATGCAAACTATTGCAGTCAATGGAAATAAAACCATCAGTTTGTCACTTACGGAGCAAACACTTTTTGCAAAAATAAATTACAAACATATCTACACGGGGGGGCTAACGTGTGTGCAAAACACAGAACTAAATCAAGCTAAATGCAAACTGTCAGAAAACAGCGGCGTGTATCGCAGCCTCTACGGAAGTGTTGTGGCGATTATCGGGGCCGATATTATGAATTTCTAGGGTTATCGGTATCGAAGACTTTTCCACCAATATGCCGATATACAGTTTTGTTTTCCTCAGCTGCGCTGTTGTGGCCCTGGCGTGCTTCTCACTGCCTGCACGCACCACTCTAGGATCTTAAAAGCAAACTCAAGACCTACCGTTTTAGCCTGGCTTTCCTCCTTTATTTTATTTTATTATTTCTTATTGCTTATTTTATTTTTCAAATGTTGTATTTATGATTATTGTGTATCTATTTATTTATTTTTATCAATCTGTTTTTATTTGGCTAGCATATTAATAACTTTGTTATTTTTTTATTTTGAAAGAGTCTTTATCCTGCCTCTGGAGTTTCCTTACTCATGATAGAGTTTCCTCAGTTACTGTTTTTATGAGGGCTGTTATAATAGCCTGCTTCTGTTTAGTCCTTACCATTAGAGTCTCTGAATTTACGTGTGTGTCTAAGTGTGAGTGTGTGACTATGATTTTTACAGCAGACAAATATCGGTTGCAAATATCGGCTATCGGTATCTCTGTTTCATAATAAAGCACCAGACCCTTGAAGCTATTTTGCTGGTGTGTAGGTAATTGTTTCGTGTTTTACGTCCTCTGATCTGCTTTCAAACTATTTACAATGAATATCGACCAATTATGCTCAGTGGATGTTCAATCAGAGCAGCCTTATCTGGGGGTTTCAATTTATAATCCTTGCTCGTCCTGGACTCGTCTGTTTAGAGCAGATATGCGAGTTGACTGTGTATAGGGAGATTTTTTTATAGCAACGACGCAACAAATCCTCACATTTGAGAATCTGGACCAGAGAATATTTGGCTTTTTTTGCATCTAAAAAAAGAAGGACTCAAATGAAGGATTAATATATTATCAAAACAGTTTCGATAACTTCCCATCTATTGACCGACAAACTGACTAACTCCTTTTAGTTTTAGCATTTAAATACATTTAAAGTTCATGCTTCAGAGACAAAAGCTGGTCTGGCAAAAAATAGACCGTGTGCATACAGATTATGGAGCAGAGAAAGAGCCACAAATGAGACGCTTCGGTGGACATCAGGCAAGAAAGGCAGCAGATCGTCTCAGGCAGTTGCCACAAAGCCAGAACATGATGCAGCCGCATCCTGTAACGTTCTGTGATTTCAATCAGCTGATCAAAAACAAACCATGGACGACTTGAGATCATTCAACATCACCAAACACCAACTGCTTTTCTTGATTCAGGTCAGTTAGAACAACTCTTTTATTTGACTCCCCACCCACAAAACACGTGCTTTCTTTTCCAACGAAACAGCTGGGTAGGGCAGTATTTGGGTCAGGTGTGTGACAGATGTGTGTGTGTGTGTGTGTGTGTGTGTGTGTGTGTGTGTGTGTGTGTGTGTGTTTCCACCACTGAGGACACACACAGAAAAGCCTGGAAACAGCTTGTGACACCGACATCTCATCAAACTGTGAAATTCAGCTGAAATCTTCAGAGCAGGACACACACACACACACACACACACACACACACACACACACACACACACAAAATGAAGCTTCTTAATGAGAGAACTTGTTTTAATCGAAGGTTTTTTCCTCCAACACACTTCCACATTCAGCTCTAACAGCTACAGGGGTGTGTTTAATGTCTGGCTCATGTTTGCTCTGCTCTGCGGTTTGTTATCTTTTAATCTTATTTACTTTCATCAGGCTTCAGCATGACTGTTAAAGTTGTTACAGTCAATGACCAAAAGTCAAACAATATATGATCATGTTACAGACATTTAAAGCGATTCACACAAAACAAATAACAGATCCGGTTTAGTTGGAAGTGGTGTCCTCCCATGTGGGCGGGCAGGCAGGTTTGAAACAGACTTAAAAGAAGTTTGGATCATTTAAAGTCTCTCACAAGCCAATAAAAGACAAAATGCACTGATATATTAATGTATAAAAATAAATTACTAGTACAGCTGCACTCCTGGGGCGAGTCGCACCAACTTGTCTTCATTGAGCCTGGCTTTAACTGTTAAGTCAGTCTTTGTTAACACCAGTCAAATGAACTTTAGGTTTGAGAGTTAAGCCTTAAGTCTTAAATGTCCAGTGTGCAGGATTTAGGGGGATATACCAGCAGAGATGGAATATAATATAATAAATATGTTTTCTTCAGTGTATAATCACCTAAATTTAGAATCATTTAATGAGCCATTTATATCTGCATACAGAAGGGAGCGGGTCTTTGAACTCTGTGCTACACATAATCTCCATAACTTCAATAAAGTATATTTAACTTTGCCAACGGAGGGAAACAGGCATCTGCATGCATCTCAGACTGAAGCATGCGCCTCTTATTTGTTCAGTGATGCCAATTAACGGCTGTTCCACCAGTTGGATGAGTAATCAAATCAGTCCCAGCTTTGATTTGGAACAGGGTTTTTATCTTCTCAGCTAGCTGCCCGGCTACATCCATGAACACTAACAACAACCAGTGAGAATGAGATTAAAGCAGCTGTACAGGTTTTCATAAAATAGCTCTTTAAAGAGCATGTTGTGAAAAACACTGAAGTGAGACAGTGGTAAATGCTAAATCAACTTGCAACACTGTTATCTACTGTTATCTACTGTTATTTACTGTTATCTACCAAACACCCCCCCCCCCCCCCAGCAGGACAATGCACCATGTCACACCATAAAAACTGCTCAGGAATGACCCGAGGAACCTGACAAAGAACTCAAGGCATCGACCTGGCCTCTGAATTCCCCACATCCCAATCCATGAAGTATCCATGGAATGTGGTGGTTTGGGCATGTGGCGCACATCTAATGGCATCCACATGAATTCCAGGACTCAAGGTGTCCCAGCAGAATGTTGCATTGTACAGGGCTCCCACACATTTTCATTGATAACCCTTGAGAACTTTTTCATGATTTTTTAAAAGGATCCATAATAAAAAAAATAATTCTTGCCTGGTGTCTTCTAAACCGATCCGCTGCCGTTATGTTATGTTACGTCCATGAAAGATTACTATAACAACTTTTATTACACACAACAAAATTCCTTGACTTTTTAAAAACTTTCAATGATTTTTATTAATTCCATGATTTTCCCAGCCCTGGAAAATGTGATTGTGAAATTCCATGACTTTTCCAGGTTTCCATGCCTGTGGGAACTCTGATTCTAATGAGATGATCAGTGTTACTCAACCTATGGTTCTAATATAATGACTGACTGATGTATTCATGTCACACCTGCAGCTGTTTATTCTGTATGTCATGTCTTACTACTGCCGTTACTTGTACTGATACCTGCCTTCATTATAAAAATAAAAATAAAATAATAAACATTTAAACACTTGTGTACTGCACTGCACAAACACTGAACCAACACTTTCCCAAAGGAAACAGGTCACAGCAGGCTATAAATCTGAAAAGCATCTCTTCAGATATGAAACTGAAAATACAAAATAAATAGAACAATAAAATTAAAGCATGTGCATTGGGAGGACTGTTTGTTTCAGACTTGGCTATATTTAAACATTCAAACCAACACAGTGACACAATGTCAGATTGAAAAAAATAATTAAAACAGGACGGCGATTCAGTTTGATTATTAGACTACATGTACTGACAACTGAATAATCAATGAATGTAAGAGCGTCTGATGAGCCACAGACACTGACGTGTCTGAGTGTTTGTTAAATTACTGTTAATACACACAGCAGCAGCAGCAGCAGCAGAGCTGCAGTTGGATGAACACTTTCAGATAAATGTCAACAATAAGCCTGAATGGACCGTCAGACACTGGATGCTGGAAGAACACGAAAGGATGTTGCTTAGCAACCAGGAACATTCTTTTTCTTCTTCATGGCAGAAAACCAACATTAATGTCTCAGAACAAGCTAAAAGCTCTCGTCTTTGTTTAGGATAATGCAACAATAAGCCTATAAAAGCCACTACGTGCTCGTGGGGATTCAGTGCCCAGAGAAATGTTTCTGTTATTGCTTTATCATCAGGACACACCTGAGTCCTGACACTCACTGACAGCCTTCTCTGACATGCTGCAGCTGTTCAGACAGGTAAGCCTGTACCTCAGTGACAGCAGCAGTTTCACATTGAAAAAGAAATACTTCATAAAGTACATTTATTATTTCAGCTAAGGAAAAGTTAAAAATAGACAGTAGTAAAATGGACATGGTCGCCTCTGGAGTGTTTATTATGAATTAAAATGTAGAGATGTTGTTGTATGTAGTCAGGTGGTGCTACACTGAACTGACACAAATATGTGGACACCTCTGGCCATGTATGTTTGTGTACTTTGCCTCCACTGGACAAAAAAAAAACAAAAAAAAACTAACACCCAGTTCAGTCAGGACCACTTTAATCAAAAAAATTCAATTTGCAGTATTATATTTGGCAGTATGGCTCTGTTCTGGGGCCTCTCTACCTTTCCTAGGGCCTACGCAGAAAGCCTAAAGTGGAGAGAGCACATCTCTCTGCCCTTCCACACGCAAACGAGGAAAGCCTAAGGCAGGGAGAGCAGCAGCAAAGAACCCCGGGAACAGAACAGAGCAGCATCAATGACAAACAGAAATGACACTAAAGAGTCAGACACAACATGAAAAGGAGGAGCTGGGGTGGAGGCAGGTTGCAAAGCAGCAACAGGAGGCAGGCCACAGCAGTTTAAACAGGGCGCCCTGAATGAGACTCACCAATTGGTTATAGAGAGAGGAATCATGTGATCTATCAGCTGACTCCCTTCCATCAATCAGCTGCTCCATCAGTTGATTGGGCTGTTTGAGATCAGCTGGTGGAGCTGGGATGTGAGCTGAGCTTGACATCGTGTCCTGCCTCAATTAACACTATACTCAATGTTTGTCTCAGTAGGAAAGGTTAAAAAATGATTTCAGACCTGACGAAGATCCCACTGGGATCGAAACGTTGTTTACTTATTAAAGTTTGTGGCATGGAGTAAGTGTGCAGGCTCTACCTCTTTTTCATTCATGTTTTTGTGCCGGCCTTGCACCTATGTGATGTACGTATGACTACCCTCTTGCATCAGTAGGAAAGGTTACAATTAGCATTCATTCTCTTGACAAATGACTCTACAGTATTCAGTTACTTATTGGCTCCAGCTCTTACTGGCCCTGATCAGCAGTGATGGAAATATGACAGCCTGGTGGATACAACATTTTTTACTCTTTTCATAGATATGAAATGACAACCCGGCACAAATTCTAATTCGTTCCAGATTGGTCTGCACCACGTTTCAAAGAAAGACTAAATAAGTTTATATATATATATATATATATATATATATATATATATATATATATATATATATATATATATATATATATATATATATATATATATACAGTACAGGCCAAAAGTTTGGACACACCTTCTCATTCAATGCGTTTTCTTTATTTTCATGACTATTTACATTGTAGATTCTCACTGAAGGCATCAAAACTATGAATGAACACATGTGGAGTTATGTACTTAACAAAAAAAGGTGAAATAACTGAAAACATGTTTTATATTCTAGTTTCTTCAAAATAGCCACCCTTTGCTCTGATTACTGCTTTGCACACTCTTGGCATTCTCTCCATGAGCTTCAAGAGGTAGTCACCTGAAATGGTTTCCACTTCACAGGTGTGCCTTATCAGGGTTAATTAGTGGAATTTCTTGCTTTATCAATGGGGTTGGGACCATCAGTTGTGTTGTGCAGAAGTCAGGTTAATACACACACACATATATATATATATATAAAAATATAAAAAGAGGTAACCACGGTAACATTTTCTCTGGTCTCCATGAGGATTTCTGCTGTTTACCATGGATGTGTAAAGAGAACAGGATACAGCACTGTTCTTTGAATGTAGCTCAGTGACATAAAGCCCAAAACATTTGACTTCCTGGGATCTTCTACATCATGGAGCATATAGAGCAAGCGCTTGAGATTTACTACGGCCCAGTCAGCTACCTTCCAGTTCAGCCCTTGGCTAACTTGAATGGGGATAAAAATTATTTAATCGTGTGGCTCTTCTGGACTTTTGAAATGTTATCATCCCAAGAGGATCAAATTCTGACAGTGAAAGGAGTCATTCTGCAGGGGCTGTGATGCTAAGTAGTAAGCCTATGGGAAACAGTGTATTTAGGCCCAACGACATCATGTCACGACTCAGAGGTTGTAATTCCACCGTTTGGCCACTTTGTCAGATTGACTTCAAAGCCCATCACACTTCCTGCGAGCTTGCCGTTTACTAACCCTGTTTTCTGGCACGTTTGTGACATCAAATGTGACACACCAGTTAAAAAAACAAAACAGAAAGGCACACTGGTCTACTCCTGGCGAGGGGAAAGGAGTCTATCATCTATTTTTATTTTAGGCATTTTAAAAAAACCTGCATTTGCGTGCTAATTATGATGGAAAAATAATGCAGCTGTTTTTCCTGATTTGGGCTCCTTGGTTCCAATGAAGGGAAATCTTAATGCTCCAGCAGAGATATCTTAGACAATAGAGTTCTTCAAAGTATTTGGCAACACTCTGTGTTTGTCCCTTTCCTGTTTCAACATGATAATACCCCTGTGCACACAGCCAGCTCCACAAAGAAATGTTTTTAGCAGTTTGGTGTGGAAAAAAATCTTTACTGGCCTGCACAGAAGAACTCTGATCTCAACCCCTATCCAACACACTGTTTGCACCTGTCAGACGGGGAAACATGGTGAGATTAAAACACTACTTGGCTATCAGACAAACAGTGAGGACCAAAGCTTCAGGAAAGACTGACACTGCCTGGGTTGGAGGATCCATTCCTGGTGTTGCAGCTGAGAACCAACACGTCTGTTTGTCAAAGTGAATGTCCTCAAGCATTAATGTGCTAATTGGCAATTGTCAAACTGGGAACAACAGGGAGACAGGAACACGTGGAGGCTTCATGCAGCCGACAGGCCAGAGCGAAACCTTCAATCTCCAGAGCCTCCTCCCTCTGGACTCTGAGGCTCTGCACCACGTACACAAAACCACAGCCACCAGCAGGATTGACAGCGGGCAGCCCGGAGACACACAAAAATGCTCCGAGTCTAAAAGCAGCTCTTAATCTCACCCTTAACCAGAGAACAGCAGCACGAGTGCCATCTGGGCAGCTCAGGGCCTTCACACAGAGGGCGGACGGACGAGCTCCACAGTGGCAGCCCGGAAGCAGCTTACATGGCGGACGTAAAGAATCGAGACGTCGCACCCAAAAACCTGCATTCACTGGGTGTCTCAGAACTTATTTCAGGCAAGATCTTAATACTAATTTCTGTGTAATGTATCTAAAAACAAGGAGATATTGTATCTCAACTCACAAGAAAATGAATAGAGGTCAAGGTGTTTCACTTCATAGAAGAAAACTATTTCACAAATTGAATCAAGCTGCCTTTTGAGGAAGCAGGAGAAGGGGTAAATATGTTGATTGCCAAACAATTCCGTAGGTTGGTTAAAGTTTTACAAAACGTTGAGATGATTTTCTAAACTAAAAATAAAGTATGATAATGGTAAATTATTCCTTTTGCTCCAGTGCTCTATAATTGCACAAGCCGCCAGGCCAACACAAACCCATGCCAGGCCCGAAAAACAAAAAACTCTTTTTATTGCCAAAAATAACAGCAAACATCTATTCTAGTGTTTCTCCAATTTTAATTCTGCAGCAGAGCGCCACCCTGAGTTTATGAACAAGGTAAGTATCTGTGGTTAGTTCACACACATGTAATAACATCAGGACAGTCAAGTGTCTGTTATGTGAACTGCAAAATCGGTTTAACAGGTGACGTGAGTCGACAAAGATGCTCAGTAGTGAACGTCACGCTAATGTGCTAAAGAAATCAGTGTTTTTGTGTTTGTAGTTGAGCTAGACCAGAGAATATTTGGGTACAAACAGATCTGTGATGCTGTTTTGCCCTCACTGTTCTCCATGTTCATGAACTCTACCCCTGAAATTTGCTCCTGGTTTTTGAAATATTTAAAGACACCTTAAAGTGTAAAGATTGAGAATGGAATTTGGCGTGGCAGTAGGTGGATGAATGTGTGCTCCAATGGTCCTTCTGCCACGCCAAAGCAGTCAACCTATGGGAGGGAGAGCTCCGCTCATTCATGCAGACCTAAACTTTACTGTACAAAAAACTGTTACAACATACAACGGGATTTAATCCCCCCAGAAATAAAAAAGCACCTCAGTTATCACTACCATGATGAACCATAACACACCTCTCTATCTCAAAGTTTAAACCTCTGTGGGAAAAAACACCAAAGTGCATTTCAGTCGTGAACCTCAAACACACCAATCACAAAGGCATTAAAAGGTCTTAATAAATAAATAGATCAGCCAGCAAACTGACACTGGTACTGAGATGACAGCGACATCCGCGTACAACGTCTACCTGCTACCTTACTCTCTGACTTCTGTTGACAGACTGTTACTTTCTCTACTTATCTATTTTTACCTCTTCACTTAAAATGCCAGAAAGCACACAGCTGCTGCTTGTGGTTGATTTGCATTCAAATGAGACATTTCATGCTTTGTCTATGGCTGCCATTAACTGTAATTGTCATTATCGATTTATTGGTGATCCTTTAGTCTGTAAAATATCTGAGAATTTTCCCATCACAATTCCCCACAGCCCAGGGTGACATCCTCCAATTAGAGCTGCAACTAATGATTGTTTTTATTACTGAACTATCTGACAATTGATTTATCAATAAGTGAATTAACTGTTTTTTTACAGAATGTCAGAGGACAGTAAAATATGCCTGAGGAGCCAAGGTAACGTATTCCTATTGTTTTCCAACCAAAAGGGTTGACTGTAACATTTGAGAAGCTGCAAATGTTTGTCCATATTCCTTGAAAATGACTAAAACAATTATAATTAAAAGAACTGCAATTTTAATTTTCTGTCCATTGACTAATCTGTTAATCAGCAGATCATCTCAGCTCCACTTCAGATGCTAATTATGTCCAAACAAAACAGTCCAAAATTCAAAGCTATAAAATTTAGTAATATAAAATAGGAGCCCCGTCTAGGCAGGAGTGTCGCACCTTTATGCCGCCCCGCTGCTCTGTATTAAGGTAAAGCCACAGAACGTGGGGACAGGGTTGCCTCACCTTCGAGGCAGCATCGGAGCTGGTAACAATACCCAAACAAATTGAAAGCTGGCAAGACGAGATCATGGGCATCACAGACGTGACATTTTGACAGTGTATGATAGTGTGTTATGCATGCAACTCATGGCGGGAGATTTAAAAAGTAGCTACTAGCAGTTAGCGGCTAACTCAGAAAAGACGAACAGCTGCCGAAAACTTCCGCAAATAGGGAAAACAATGAGGTCCAGGAGCTCCTAACCATCCAAGCAGAGGACAAGATCAGTCGCCATATAACAGTCAGCAGCAGGACCATAAATGCTTGTTATTGCCATGTTATGCCATTGTTATTGTTTATAAAATGTCACACAAAAGGCCAGCGCTGTTGTGTTACGTCACGCCCATCATGCCTCTTTTGCTTCCGCAATGCCGCCATGCTGTTTAGAACCACACACTGGAGCAATATGATGCTGCCGTTGTTTGTTCTGTGTAAAAATGTAGACGCCGCATAAATAAATGAGTTATAGTGGCCCTATATCGCCATCTCTGCGTTTAAACGGCTAGAGGGAGGCAGCACATTTGTGTCACATTTGAGACACTGGAACCAGAGAACGTTTGGTATTTCAGCTTAATAAACACAAAACACTGTTGCTGATTACTTTCATGATTAAACTGCTCTGCGTTACCAACCACTGACTCTTTCTTCAGAGAGACAGGGAGGGACTCACTTATACTTTCTCCCCAGAATATTTTGTATACGTCATATTTTGTTTTGAGTGCTGAGTATTTGCAGGCGATTCTCACCACAAGGCGCAGCCACAAGACTACAGAAAACTACAATCATGGTGTCTTGGTGGCCTGTTTGAAGGCTTCAGTAGTCATTTTTTAAATGTCACATCGTTCATACTTTATGTTTTTACTGACTTTCACATGTTGCACAGTGATTCCTTATTTAAAATCCATCCTTAGCCTTTCTCCAGCAGCTACCGGCTGTAAGAGTATTTCCTGGAGACTTTTACAACCGGAGGAGACGCTGTCTTGTGACTTTAAGTAAGCAGATAACAGGGCACAAACCGAGGCTTGTCTTAGCTGCTGTAAGCTCCTGTTGCAGCGTAGAGAGATCTCTCAGTCTGCTGCAGTTCTGCTGCTGACAAGCAGCTAATGAGCTTAAAGAAGTGAGTAAGTAGTCAGCTGCCACCCTGCCAGCAGCTACGATCTTGGGTTGATCTCTCATCACACACTTGAATGAGCCTAAGAGGTCAAAAAAAGCAATCTGGTGCCCTGAATACCACAAGTTCGACTACAGACAAGCCTGGGGCCGATTTCTCACTGTGAGTCTGAGTGAGTAAATAATGAGTAATCCTCCACCTTTCCCAAACAACTACCTGTGGACTGAGAGCAAGATAAACAAATCTAATAGCTGCTGGGAAACTACTGACTGAAGGAGGAAAGTTAACAGGTCTAATCAGAGTGTGAACTCATGAGTGAGTGTGACCAACACCAAACTGCCATCACTCTTCAGCTTGGTTCGTTTATAAATGAGGACAGTGGGGGGGGCAGATGATTTGTCAATTAAATGCTTGGTAAACGGACATGAAATTAATAAACCGTTTTGAGAGTTTTGTAATCTTATCAGCCTTTAATCAATCCAAAAATGTTACCGGTTGCAGCTTCTCTAATGTGAAGATTTTCTGCTTTTCTCTGTTTGATATTATCATAATAAGAATATCTTTAGATTTTGGATTGTTGGTCAAACAGAACAAGACATTTGAAGACATCACCTTCACTTTTTGAAACAAATATATTGACTAAATTACTAATGGATAAGTTGCCACCCTACAGAAGGAGAGATGGGGGTTGGCTGGCAAATTTTTAGCTCTTTTACATATTTATCTGGCTCCTCTCGAGAAGAGAGTCGAGAGTCGCCCGGCTGGCCTGGGAACACCTCAGGGTTCCCTCGGAAGAGCTGACGGAGGTGGCTGGGGAGAGGACTGTCTGGGCTTCTCTGCTGAGGCTGCTGCCCCCGCGACCCGGACCCAGATAAGCAGAGGACGACGAGACGAGACGAGACATATTTATCTGGCGTAACTTATGTTATAATATCCTAATGGGCAGCGAATGAAAGGTTAAGGTCTCAGCTGTATAAATAAGTTTCAACGTACACAAATGTTTTCTAACATTAGGTAATTTGTGATTAAAATCTTGTTGTGCAATTTTGCCAATCAGCGGGCGCACTGTTGAAATGCTATAGATACAAAAAATTAAGGACAGAAACTGTATTAACATTTAATTCAAACAAGAAGCAGAAAACATGAACATTTAATAGAGTATCTGTTCATTTTTAGAAGCAAACAACACTTTCAGCAGTAAATCTGAAATCTGTAGGGATGTCTAGTTACTTTGCCATTGACCATTCAAAATAATAATAAACAATATAAACACTGCTTTTAATCTTTAAAAATGGTTTTAAGAGAGAGCTAGTTATTTTACACTTGATTAGCACATATCCAAACCAACCCCAAAATCAGCGCGCCAGCCAACCTCACTCACATCTTTCAAATCACATATCAAAATGTAGAAAATTCTCATGTCTGACTAGAAGAAAACATTTTTGATACCACTATACAGTTATGTCAGTGATTTTTAGATGTAAACTAATAAAAAAAAATTAAAATTTAACAAAGTAGATGAGTGCAGGTGGAGAAAGCAAACATGTTGATGTTACATTTATGTTCCTGTGACTTTTAGCTGTGTGTCAACCAACCCTGGTCTCCCCCAAATGTCTGGTGAAATCCTTGTTTGTTCTGCAACAAATAAATAAGTTTCACTGTAATTTCCACAGAAAAATAAAGCATTGTTTAAGAGTTAAACAAACACAACATGTTCCTTGCTGAAAATTGTCATCACATGAAGATACAAAACGCATTTCACTGGCACTGGCACCACAAGCAGAAGGAGAGTTTTATCTTTTCTGATCATCTTCTGGTAATGTTGCCTAAACATGTCAGGACAGAACTCACTGCCCCCAAAAACCACAGTAACTACCAATCGTGGTGCTGCCCCGGGCTGCAGTGGGAGGCCACTGACAACCTTTTCCCAGGGGAAAAACGAGAGTCCCTGCAGCAGACAAAATGGATATAATCTGTTAAAGTGTCCGCCTCACTTAACGTTAGCCACTTTAACTCCAAACTGCGTTAATAATCTGCTAATTTACTGTGTTGCAGCTCACTGTCAAGTCACTGACCACAAACTGAGCAAGACTTAAAGCTTATCTGTCACAGCTGTGTCTTGTGGTAAATTCGGCTGGTAAGTATTCCTCAAAGCAACATTTATTCCAGTGTTATCCACTTGTTTTTCTGTTCATCTACATTATGCGGTCCCAACTCGATGTATAACGTCTCAGAGCAACTTAACCCAGGTTAAACCCACACACACACCGTCAATAACCAGTTCACTCAGCTGTCACACAGACATTAGAGCCGACTGCTGTGCAACGTTACAGGCTATCATTACACAAAACGTTGTAATTACCGGTAATACACAAAGCCAGAAATCAACCAGCGAAAGGCTCGGTGACGGTTATCTGAGCTAACATCTCGCTGAGGCTACAGATGCTAGCAGATGAACGTTAGCTGATGGTTAGCTGCTTTAAGGTTAGCTAAAATGGTTTTAAAGGTGACCAGGTTACCGTGCTGTTTAATACTTTTAATAGTGATGTGTGGTTCTGAACTGTTAACGCCAATTTTGTGGCCAATAAGAGTTTAGTTAGCCGCTAGCTAGTCCAGATGCACGTCGTCTTGTGCCTTCACTCCGAACTGCCTTGATAATCTGCTGGTTTATAGTGGTGCAGCTCTCTGTCAAGTCACTGACAACAAACTGAGACACATTTGCAGATAATGTGTAACAACTTTGTCTTCAAGTGAGTTCGGCTCAGATGTGATCCACACAGCACTATTTATTTCAGTGCCATGCGGTTATTTTTCTATTTATCTACACTACGCCGTCCCAATCCGAAGCTGTTAGCAGAGACGTTAAAGACAAGAAATATGAGGCAACACGATTCACAAACTTGAAAATTGTAAAAACGGTGAGGAACACTCGGAGTATTGCATCATGCCGAACTGAAGAGTGGACCATGAGGACTCTGAATTTGTCTTTTAGTTTGGTCTACAGTGTGTGACACACTGAAGATTGTATCATAGGTTATAAATTGCTGTTTTTTTGACCGGCGTTTAGCGTGACGTTCTCTCAATACGGGGCTAGCGGCTGGCTAACGATGGCAGCTAACGTTAGCTCGCTTGTTCAGCAGGCACACCCTGCTTCTTTCCCTGAAACCCCAGCACCCTGTCCCGCTGATGTACCTCTTTCTTGTCCTGGAGACACTCCAGCACCGCCAGGTTGTTGTTCCAGGAATGTTTGGGGCAAAGCCGGGTCAGGTCCTCCCTGCACACCCCCTCCTCAGACAACTTCCAGCCGGTAGAGCGCCTCCGAGGCAGCGAGGCCCCAGCGCCCAGGTTCCTCTCAGCGGCTCCCGGGTTCCCCGCAGCCGGCCCCGGACCTCCGGCGGCATTCTGTGGGTTATCGACATTACCTGCAAGTTTGGCAATAACGTTGTTTTCTCCTTGAATTGGATGCAAAGACGACAAGATGCACATCAAAAGCAGGAGCAGAGGAACACGTATACAGTCCGCCATCTTCACAGAGCCAGTCAGCCTGCTGCTGCATTCAGGAGCTGTGGGAAATATGGGCACTAGGAGTAAAGTTGCAGACGCTTTTTTTTCTTTTTAGGATGGCACTGGACAGCTCATGAATAATTAATGAGCGCGTGTGGGTTCATCCAATCACATAACCACCATCGAAACGTCTTCTTCCGGCATTCCTTATGATTTCAGTGGCAGATGAACACATTTACAAAGTGCTAAACATGATGTCCAAATATTTATACTGCAGAACTTTGACAACAAGTACTGGAGAAAAAAAAGGTTCTGCTTGTACAGAAAGGAGAATGATAGACAGGTCACACCGCCTTGACCTGGATTATTTAGGCCTTTGTGGCAATACGTTTTCCTTTCTTTTTTTCAGGGTTTAGTGTCATTTGAAAATTTTCCATAGCATTTTTTTTAAACCTTTATTTTAGGATCCCATCCATTCATCCCCTTCCCTTCGCTTATCCAAGGCCGGGTCGCGGGGGCAGCAGGCCAAGCAAAGCACCCCAGACGTCCCTCTCCCCAGCAACACCTTCCAGCTCCTCCTGGAGGACCCCGAGGTGTTCCCAGACCAGATGAGAAACACCTCCAACAGGAGGCGCCCAGCAGGAGGCGCCCAGCAGGATCCTGATCAGATGTTGAACCACCTCGACTGATCCCTTTGGACATGAAGGAGCAGCGGCTCTACTCTGAGCTCCCTCCTGATGTCCGAGCCCCTCCCCCTATCTCTAAGGCTGAGCCCAGACACCCTACAGAGGAAATGGACCAGTAAATCAAAAGCTTTGCCTTCCAGCTCAGCTCCCTCTTCACCACGATGGTCCAGCGCAGCGCCTGCATCACTGCATATGCTGCACCAAACCACCGATCCATCTCACGCTCCATTCTACCCTCACTGTGAACAAGACCCTGAGATACTTGAACTCCCTCACTTGAGGCAGTAACTCTCTCCCAACCTGTTTCCTGGGGAGGCTGTTTTAGGATTTCCAAGATAAAACAAACGCTCAGTTCATCATTTTAACAACTGTCACAAATATCTTCACAGGTGGAAAAATAAAAAAGAACTCTTAGGACTACAACATTACGGCTAAGTAAAATACATATGCACAGTGATAGAGATAAACTGCTACCCAGTAAAACCATTAAGCCCCGTCTCCACCAAACCCTTTCAGTCCAGCACCTCTGGAACCAGCAGTAAGCCTTCAGACATGGTACCTAGACCCTCGGTCTGTTCAGACAGTCCTCTTAAATGTGGGCGGGGTTGTTGTCACTCACTGCTCCGTCCAGCACTCGCTGTATTTCCTCATCAGCGGTGACACAGATGGAAGTCTGCACCTGGTTTATCGTCCACAGAACGAGGCTGCACGCCCACATTTTCACAACAAAATAGAACAGGCTGCAGTGAGAGTCTCTCTCCATGGGATATTTAAAAATAGCAGCTTTGTGCATTTAGTCCTTCTCAGGCAAGCTCAGGGGTTTAGTGTTGCTGTAGCCCACAGGAAGTGAGGATTAGAATATATGACCTTCACATAATCCGCTCCAAATTAATCTATATTTTTAAAGTCATTACTAAAAGTGTGTGTCATATAAAAACTAAAGTGATGCTCAAAGTTGTCACAGTGAAATTTAAGGTGTGCTGATGGATTCACGTCATCAACTCATGCATTGAGTAACATTACAAGTTAACGTTCCACCTTAAAAGTTGCCGGCAGTCGGCCCAGTGAATGAAGTTATTTTTTCTCAGACTCCAGCTGCTGTGAGAGGCAGCAAAACATCCTTTCATTTTATAGTTACAGTTTACTAATAAAACTCTCCACAGTGTGAACAGTGGTTACATGAGCCTCCACATGTACCATCCACAACTTTTCACAGTGGAAACGGATAAAAGCAATAACAGATAAAATGACTGTACCGTACTGCTCAGTGGAAACGGGGCTTATATGTTGCATGTGCTACGCTAAATCAGTCTGTGAGCAGAATGAAATGACAGCAGCACACATGCAAGCTGCACAGCGCTGCCGATTGTGTCAGGTGAGAGTTTGTTTGCTAGTTTGTGTGTGAGGTGGATCTTGGTAGTTGTAGTCTAATGTGACACTGACAAAGCCTCCATGTTGATCCACTGTTCAGGTCTGACACAACACAGTCTGACATGCAGCTACAACAGGTTGAGTATCAGGGAGGCTGCAGCTCCACCTGAGCGCCCCAGCCCCATCTTCATGATCACTATCATTTGCTCATTAAAACCTGCTCCCAGACAGATGTCAACTAGTAGAAACATTTTTCCATTACATTACAACAAAGGTTCAGACGTCTAAATTATGGGTTGAGATGACAGTCATTGAATCTTGGCATAAATAATAAGAGCTGCGTCTACAGCAGCAGTAATCATCCTGTAACTGCCTGTCTGTTTATTATTATATATTGTCCTGTTTCGACTGTGTATGACATATCAGGCTTTTTATTTTGTAAGTGTAAACCTTATGTTACAGTAAAAGAGCATCTCTCACCTGAATGAAAGCCCAAATTTATCCACTATTAAAAACACTAAGAGCTTCATTTGTTCAGATTCCTTCAACAGAAAACAGCCCAGATGTTCAGAGTGATGAACTGTCTCCGTAATCGTGCAGATGTTTGCAGCTATTTAACTCTTCTGTGCTAATTATGTGTTGCGGTGTTGTTTCAGCCAGCTGGTGTAGTGTCTGTTAGCAGGTACGCCAGAGGTCACATGACTCTGTGCCCTCGCTCTGATTGGCTGTTTAGAGCTTCTGCAACCAGAGGACAAAGAGCCCGAACCAGGTCAGACAGGCTTCTGGGTCAGGGCGGATATTAGCATGTCAATGGAGACGCAGTGTGAAGCGGCTGGGATGAGAGTCAGCACCTCTTAATCTGAGGCCATGGTCCTCTGACAGAAACTTCAAGTATCTTTCTCACGAGTGAGGGTAGAATGGAGATGGATCGGTGGTTTGGCGCGGCTTCTGCAGTGATGCAGGCACTGCACCGGACAGTCGTGGTGAAGAGGGAGCTGAGCTGGAAGGCAAAGCTTTTGATTTACTGGTCCATTTCCTCTGTAGGGTGTCTGGGCTCAGCCTTAGAGATAGGGGGAGGAGTCAGACATCAGGAGGGAGCTCGGAGTAGAGCCGCTGCTCCTTCATGTTGAGGTGGTTCAACATCTGATCAGGATCCTCCTGGGCGCCTCCTGTTAGAGGTGTTCTGGACACGTCCCACTGGTAGGAGGCCCCGGGGCAGACCCAGAACACACTGGAGGGATTATATATCTCATCTGGCCTGGGAACACCTCGGGGTCCTCCAGGAGGAGCTGGGAAGTGTTGCTGGGGAGAGGGACGTCTGGGGTGCTTTGCCTGGTCTGCTGCCCCTGCGACCCGGCCCCGGATAAGCGGATGAAAATGGATGGACCCTGTGTAAGAGGGCACACAAGTATATGCTCTTAATTTTGAATGCTTGTATGTCTTACAGCAGCACACACACGTTGTTCTGGTGGTGTGCGGCAACCAGAATGGTCTCAGATGGTCTTCAGTGCGCGGTGTAATGCTGGTATGAAGTGGATGAACAGATATATCCGGACTGATGGCTTGGTAGGTCGTGTATCTTGTTCCCTCTTTAGATCTTAATTTTTTGGTCATCTCTGTATGGTCACTCTGAATATGACGACACTAACCGGTGGAGAGTCAAGAAGAAAGAAACAACAAGTCTGTTTTGATAAGCAGGAGAACTGGATCTCGTCTCAAACAAGAAAACATCAGAGTTGTTCCTGGTTTTTATCAGACCAGAGGGACACTGGTGTTCTATACAGGAACAAGGAAACTTTATGCAAATATGTGCGGCTTGATGTGACTGAATGATAAGATCATTGTTAGAGCAGGGGATAAGACAGAGCTGTAACATGACGCTACGTGAAGAAGAATCTCAGTATACATGAATAACAGCAGAAAGCAATAAACAAATTTCACCAGTTTGAAGCATACATCAATAAAATGTGTTTCCTTGTTTTTACACTTTGTCATAATGTTTCCTGAAAATAATGACTCAAAGAAAAAGTACATTTTATAGATGTATTATTAACTGAAAGAGAAATGCATGTTGTATACTGTATTTGACACTTTCTGGGATGTGAAGTAGGAATTTACAGGAATGCCTTGAAAGCAGCGCTGTTGGTAGAAATATGTTTCTAGACTGAACCGTCCGCCATGACTGATCTGGACTGAGTGTGATGGAGTGTTAAAGATGAGGTAGGTGATTTTTATGTCCGTGCACCGTCGATAGCCACGGCCGGAGACGGTATTTTTTCGGGTCGTTCTTGCGAACGTGACATCTCAAGAACGCCTTGAGGGATTTTTTTTTTAAATTTGGCACAAACGTCCAGATAGACTCAACAATGAACTGATTAGAATTTGGTGGTCAAAGGTCAGAGGTCACTGTGAACACAATAAACATGTTTGGAGCCAGAACTCATACACTAATTATGACAAAACATCACGTAAATATCAAACAGGATAAAACCATGAAGTGATGACATTTTATATCCAAAAAGGTCAAAGGTCAACTTCACTGTGACATCATAACGTTCTGCAAAATCACTTTTCTGGCCATTATTCAATGTCATGACTTAAAAACAGAAGGAGAGACATGTGGTCAGATACCGAACTGATGACACTAATCTTTAGTGTCCATCATGGATGCAAACTGTAACTGCAACCTGACCAGTTGGCGAAGGCGCACAGCCGTGAGGCGGTAAGTCTATTTTATTTTGTATTTGTTTGTTTTGTCCAAGCGGCAGCCTCCAGGGCTGATAAGTGAAGCCAATGTAAAGTGCCAAAAACTGCAGTTCATCGACTGGCCACTTGAGGCTGGCTCTAAATCAGAGCATCATTAATGACAACTGTACAGGGGCTGAATTGTTTTATAACAATCCCGTTTAAATGTTATTAAGGCTTAAAGTTCTGCATTAATTAAGGGCGTGGTCACTTTGACTGACAGGCTGTCACTAGGCCTCACATCAGGCCACTAAACTTTACTTCGGCGTCGGAGCCGGCTTGCCGGAGATTTATTTTACCAGACAAATAATAAAGCTTGCTGTGCAGATAATTGTACCAACTGACCGTCCAAGACACCAGTGCTCAAGTTTTTTGGTAAGTGACATTCTTATCATTTTATTTAAATGTTAGCGCTAATTAACATGTAACGTTGTTTCTCCAGCTTGTTAGCTTAGCTCCTTATCTCGCTATCTAACTGCTAACCGGCAAGTCCCGAAGTCCAAACGTAATATAGAAGGGTTAGAAGTTAGGATGGTTATCGGTCAGATACACCCCTCACTCCAGAGCTCCACCCTCTCATGCAAAAATTTGCATGTCTGGTTACAGAAATCCAAGATGGCAACGGCCAGAATGAACCGGCGGTCCACAAACAAATGACGTCACGCTTGCTATGTCCATTATTTTTACAGTCCACAGCTTTGTCGCGTATATCTGCCGACAATTTTGTTTTTGTTTCATGCTTTGAAAAATCACAATGTTTATTTTTGTTTGTTTTATAGGTGATGTGGCTATTTGGTGGCCGGTACATTGACTTGACCTCAGCATTCAGCTTCAGTCATATCAGAAGGAAATGTCGCACCCTTTTAGCACTCCATTGTTTTAATGTAATTTGCTGTTTTTGAGGAGTACTGACTTGCATTTTTATAAAGCTCTTACCTTTTTGTGATACTAACGTTTAATAGGATTTGTGTTTTAATATATACCTTTTTCTTGTCTTGTTAATTTGTTTAATACACTTTGTAATCTTGGCCGAATTCTTTGTCTCTGCTCATCATTTACTGTTGTCTGTATCAGTTTGAAGTACGAGTGGGTTTTTGGTTGGGTTGAAGCAAAAATTAAATAGAATCTTCTAAACTCTAAATCAAGCTGGGCCTTGCCACGGTCCGGCCACACTTGCTAAAAGTTGAGTTGTAGCACCAATATCACTGTTAGAATATTTACTTTTACATTAACATGTTGAGAAACTAAAACATTGGTTTATTCTTCACACTGAGACCCTTTTACTTTTGACAGTTTGGAGCTTGTTTGGTTTTAACTAAAGGGTCAGTTCACCCCCAAAAAAGTTGATTATGGAGTTTGAGAGTGAGAGTTTTTAATTATAGCTAAATTATAAACTATTAATATACATGATCTAATATGAAATGATGCATCTCTCTGCATATGTAAAATACACATCTCATTGTCCATATACACACACATTTATCTTACTTCATATGTTGTTATATTTTATCCAAATATTTAAACTTCACTATTCTGTTTTAGATTTTCATTATATTTGTTTTATCTGTTGTTTTTAAAAAAAACTACACACTTGTAAATTAGCATTATTGTCACTGGTAAGATTTTCATTACCCATAACTGTTTCTATAAACTTGAACTTTAACATGAAATACGTCATCAAACAATCCACTCTGATGACTTTAATTAAAAATAACGTAGTTTTTTTATTAACTTTAAAGTCGTACACAAACAGTTGGTAGCAAATATACATATATACAACTTCCTTTACAAAGAAAACAAGGAAAGAAAACTTTACAACAAAGAGCTGAGTCCTTTGGCACTTAATGTTTCGGGTCCAAAAAAAATAAAAAAAATAAAATCCAACTTGTTGAAAATGAGGAACGGGGCAAAAACCTGGAGAGAATAATTTGGGGGCAGCTTCTTGCTGTATCGTCACTGTTCAGCTGAATGTCTGACGTCTTTAACTGGCCTGGACGCAATTATCCCACAGTAGATTTTTAACTACAAATCATCTCTGCTGAGCCTTTTCCAAATCACACCATCAGTTTTACATTGATTTCAGACAGCCGTTGACTTCAGTTCATTTCAGTGTGTGAAACTTGCTGACAGTGAACAGTAATCATCTCCATCTCTGTGTCAAAGTCACTTCATGTTTGTGTGTAAACAGATCATTTTCTAACCTTTTGTTCGTGATGCATTCAAGGATCCTCCGACACTTCAGCTGCGTAGCTGCAGAGAGGCACTGCAGTGACAGGAAAACAGACTTTGGGGCCAAAAATTAACGCTGTTAAGTCATTCCTGTTCTGTCTGCATTTAAAAAACTGTTTGGCACCTGGTCTCAAACCATCTCCCTCCTCACGACACGAGATAACTTTCACCAACCACTAAAATCAAACACTGCTGTAAGCTGTCGTCTATCACAGTCATTCAAGTCTCTCCTGGTTTAGATTTCGTACAAATGAAGTGGCTGCTGAGAAGGAGGGAAATCAATCTGAAAGAGAGGATGTGACGTAGAGAATGATTAGTAGTGAGGTATAACATACAGTAGCTGGAGTTAAACATGTTGTAATGGTCCTTTAATCTGCAGTTCCTGTAGGACAGCATGATTTAGCTCTTTCACTATAAATCACTCGTCCAAATACCGTTGCTACGACATTTTGATGTTTGTTTGTACTTTTCCAGACATTCATGTACAGTTTGAGAATTTATCAGTCGACTTCTACGACTTATTTGAGTCGTCTAATCCATCACAGTGAATGTTAGCATTTTGAGCCGAGCCCAAACAGATGTTTCCAAACTGATACCTCCAAAGATCTCCAATAATGATCCCTTAAACTTGGTTATTAAAGGAATACTTAATTTACATATCAGTTCTTCATCTTGTGTTGCCTTGAACGAAGAATCCAAAACAATGTACACCGATGATTAATTTAAGTCACAGGGAACCGCATAAAACATCAGTTCATAAACTCTCACACAACTTGAGCAGTATAATCCAAATCTCATTTATCCAGTCGTGCGCTCCGCACTTCACAAACAGTCCTGTCTGAGAGGAAACTGGAAAAGAAGTGAAACTTATCCATGCTCTCTTTAAAGCCAGACTCCATTAACAAAGCGAGCAATTTTACCTCACTGAACACGGGAGCTGCTGGTCCACCTCTGCCTCCATCAGTTAGTTTGTCTGTCTTATTGTGTGACTTTGGTGTTTTAAAGGGTTCGTTCAGATTCGCCAAAGTCACACAATAACACCAACAAACTACCTGATCAAGGCAGCGGTAGACCAGTAACTCCCGTGTTCAGTGAAGTAAAATGACTGTTTTTGTCTTTGAAGAGAGCAGAGATGCCTTAGTATAGTTTTACTCTTGTTTATTCCTCTTTGGTGAGAGGAACAAACACATCTTTGTCATTACGTCTTATCGATATATTACCTGATAAGAAAATATATGTGATGAGATAGAAACTGGGTGATAATGTCAGTAGGTAATCTGTGCTCGCTGCATCACTATGAAACAGTAATGAAGCACTGGATTAGAGATGAAATGTCTTTTTTTTTTTAAATAATCAAGTCATCATTTAAAAAAACATTTGCAGATTTCAGCTCACGTATAATAACCCTTTAAAAACACCAAAGTAACACAAATAGAGCAACTGATGGAGGCAGCGGTAGACCAGCAGCTCCTGTGTTCAGCGAGGTAAAATTACTGTGTTTTGTAAATGAGGTCTGGCTTTAAAGAGAGCATAGATACGTTTCATTTTCAGTTCAGTCCCATCACCCCTGACTACTGGATAGATGAGACTTGAATTATCCTGCACTAGTTGTGTGAGAGTTTAAATGTTGGGTATAGTTTTACTGTTGTTAAACGTGGTCTGTTTACTTCAAATTAACAACGTCTGCCATGTTTGGATTCTTCGTTCACTGTGGAAGCATGTGAGGGAAGGCAACATGGCACGATTAACTGAAATAAAAATGGTCACTTTGTGGGTGAAGTATTCCTTTAAAGTACTGCACTAAAGATAATTACAGCGTCACTGCTCTCTGGTGGACAAACTATTTAATGGAGTCACTGTTTCTAAATGACCTCAAACACATCTTTGCCATGTCTTCTCATTGATATAAAAACTGACATGAAAACATCTGTGCTGAGATAAAAACTGGGTGATGATACTGGACACTGGATTAGATTCATCAATTCATCATTTAAGTTATTTTTCGTGTTAAAAAAAAAGCAAAATACTTTCAGCTCCTGAATAATAACAACTTTCTGATTTTCTTCGTCTTCTGTCATCACAAACTTTCTCTACAGGTTTTGGATAGTTGCAAGCAACCTAAAGCCGTCATGTTGGGCAACGTCACCACATTTTCATTCTTTAAGGGTGAACAATAAAACAGAAACAGAAAAATAAGAAGAAATAATCTGCAACTGTTCTGATCATTGACTAATCATTGAAGAGAATATCATGAGAAATGTTTTTAGCCACTTAAATTCTGTGATTTCTGTGTTTTATATCAGATTAAACTGAATATTTTGGGGGTTTGATTCGACAAAACGAGCCTGAAGGACGTCACCGTGGACTCTGAGACACTGGGACGGACAGTTTTCACTACTTTCAGATATTTTATAGACCAAATAATTACTCTAGAAAATAATCTGTTGATGAATCTATATTGAAACCAATGGTTAGTTGCAGCCCGCGTTAACTGGCAGTAGACTTGTGATGGATTTGACGACTCAAACAAGTATCTCAAGTCTGTTAACTGATTTTCATATGATACAAAAATGTAGAAAAACACACACACACACACACACACACACAAAAAACAGCCTGAAAAAGGTCATAAAAATAAAGTGTGCATGATTTGTAGTTGAAGAGCTACATCACACTGGCATGTTGGTCCTTTAACGACACCTTCTAGTGACTCGACGGAGCTTTCAACACCTCAACGTCTTTAGCAGCCGAGAAGATCTGAGCACGTTATAATCTGACCTTTGACTCGTGTAAACACAATCTGATCACTGTGTCTGGGAGCAACGTTGCTCAGTCCGTCCAGTCATCACACACCTGACTCAGTATTTGGCTCTGTGCAGGTCAAAGGTCACCGGACGAGCAGTAACGTGGGCGTCTGGGTATAGAAAAGTAAAAACCGATGAGGGTGAAATGCTTCCTCGGGGCGATCGCTCCCAGAAATCAGTTTTTTTGCGTGTCTAAACAGATAAAAGTTGAGCAGCATTTGGTTTCAGTTCCTCTCAGACGGCGTCCGCTCCTCGAGCTCGGAGACCACGCAGGTTTTATTTCCTGCTCGTTCACTCCCACCTGTAGAGCTTTAGCATCTTCTCCGTGAGCGAGGCCAGGAAGTGCTCGCCGTTCACCGAGAACGGGCTGATGTCCAACACCGGGAGGTCAGCCGGGAGCTTCTGGAGCAGAGAGCCGCTGCTTGCATCCCACACCTGAGGAGGAGGAGAAGGAGGAGGAGGATGTGAGGAAGGAGAGGGTGAAGGAGGAGAAAAAGGAGAGGAAGGAAGAGGAGGAAGATGGGGGAGGAAGAGGAGGAAAAGAAGAGGACGGAAGACAGGTAGGAGGGAAAGAAGAGAGGGTGGAGATGGAGGAAGATAAGAGGGGTGAGGAAGGAGATAGAGGAGAAAGAAGACAAGGGGGAAGGAAGGAGGAGCAGGAAGAAGAGAGGAAGGGGGAGTGGAGAGAGTAAGGAGAAGAAGGATAAGAGGGAGGAGGGAGGAGAAAGAAAAGGATCATGAGGAAGAGAGAAAGGAGGGCGAGGAAGATAGGGGAAAGGAGGAAGGAGAAGGAGGAGGAGCAGGAGAAAGAGAGCAAGGTGGAGGAGAGGGGGGAGGAGGGGAATAGAGGGAGGAGATGGAGGAGGGTAAGGAGAAAGGAGGAGAGAGAGGAGGAGGAGAGGGAAAAAGAGGAGGGAGGAGGAAAATGTAAAGAAGGAAAGAGGAAGATGAGACAGAAGGGAGGAAGAGGATGAGAGAGATTATTCAGAAACTGTTGGTTCGTTCCCAACAACAGAAATTTATACAAAGTAGCTTTGAGCTTTTAAAAATTATATAAAATTAACTCATTAATTAAACAGAAAAAATATAAAAAGAATTAAAACAACATGTTTTAAATAATCCTCCAAATAATTAAAATAATTACACTGAATATTTGAAGTAATGAGGAAACTTTGATATCAAAAGAAACATAACTATTTAATGCAAACAAAGTTGTTGGGAAACTTTATGCTCACTCTAGCGTTACACCAAGAAGATGGATATTTCCCCCAAAATTACATTTGAATTAAATTCTGAGTGGTCGTCAGGAGAGGACGAGGAAAAGGAAAGCCAGGGCTCTTGTGTGCAGACCTCCAGGTGTGTTTGAATGCCAACATCCAGGTTTGAACTGGACGAAGTTACACAGCTGCAGATCAATGTAAATACAAAGTAGCTTGTGAGTTCCTGGCGTGTGTGCTGCGTTGCCTGGCAACAGACCAGGGAACTGTTTGTTTTTTTGTTTTGTTTTTTCGCGGAGCTACATAACATACTTAAATAATTTATTTCAACACCCTTTGTTAACATTTCCTTTCTCAGCATTGCTGTTTAAGCTGTTGTTGAACTGTTGTATAAAAGCAACATCACACTGGAGGGAGTGACGTTGGAATATATATCGTCACGGCTGTGATTGTCTTCTGTGACCGAATCACAGCCGTGACGATATACAGTCCAACGTCACTCCCTCTCGTGAGATATTGCTTAAATAAACACAAGGTTGCTTCAGGCTTTTTAAATTAAATTAATTTGATTTAGTTTATGCTCTCTAAGACAAAAAACTAAAAGGTAAATTAACTAAACTATAAAAGACTCTTATAGTTAAGAAGATGAGAAAAAGGAAAATGTACGTAACAATAAAAATAAGATATAATCACTTTAATTTAAATAGAAATAGGCCAATTATGCACTCTTCAGATTGATAAAATAAAACTTAATGTTGAGACTAAGAAGACTGACCATAGTGGAGTTGGAGGCCTCGTCCCCGGCGCAGACCAGCGTCCCGCCACCGTCTGGACTCTTGAAGACGGCATTCTTGGTGAGCAGTTTGCAGGACGAGCCGGCGCTGAACGTCTGCACCGGCGAGCAGGAGCAGCTGGGCAGCTGAGAGGAGTCCTGCTGAGGCGTCCTGTTCAGAGACATCAGGACGCAGCGCAGAGACGGGTTGGAGCGTCCTGCAGGAGACACGGGACACTTCATACAGGAAACTGAGCAGACTGAGTCCTTTATCAAACTGCTGCTGTCGACACTTCACGTCTGGCTGTTCTGGCCTGTTACACAAATGTAATTCTGTGTGGACGTTCAGGACGAGCAACAAAAACTAGGTGGTGCTGTACTTTAAGGAACAATGTGAGGATTTAATGGTGAGGACTGCAGATTGCAGCTCAACACACACATTAACGCAGCAGTAATATTAATCCAGAACAGGAAAACACTGACAAACATTTCCTGCACCACAAAACTGCACAAATACACATAAAGAGATCATCTGTTCTGTCCGTCTGCATTTTCCTTTCTGCACATTCAACATTACAAAAGACTTTTGGTCAAACTTTGTCAATAAAACAACAAACAAATCCTTAAAAAGAAACCCAGGCTGCTGAACATCGCTGGATGTCAAGTGTTGAGATGCAACAAACTGCTTGTTATTCACAGAGTGGCAGATGTGTTAGTAACACCTTTGAGTTTCCTCTCGCAGAGAGCAGCTCATGAAGCAGCCTTCCTCCTGTCGCAGACGCCCCAGCTTCATGCTCACTGTGTTTATCTCATTACAGACGACTTTGAGTCCACCGTGTCTAAACTACAAATCATCATCAATACTTCGGGAACAGTCTGGATTTCTTTTTGTATTTATTCTATACACAGTGAACATGATGTTTCCTTCTGTGATGTTTGGTGTAACTGTGTGAACGCCGTTCAGAATCAACTGGATCGTAATTGTTGAAACACATTTTGAAGGTTTGATCCGGATCAAAACCAAGACTGCATTACATGATCTAATCCCACTTTATTTTCAAGATCTGATCCAATCAAATATCCAAAATGTAATCAGATTATCATCTGAACGACAACTGTGACCATTCATGAGAAACTCTGACTTGCAAAAACAGCATCTTCTCTTAAAGCTCCAGTGCGTCAGATTCAGGAGGATATACTGGCTGAAATGGAACATAATATAATACATATGTTTTCTTTAGTGTGTAATCAGCTGGAAATATGAACTGTTTTGTTTTTGTTACCTTAGAATGAACAGTCTATATCTACACATGGAGGGAGGGTCCTCCTCGACATGTTGCACCGCCATGTTTCTACAGTAGCCCAGAACAGACAAACCAAACACTGGCAGCATCAGAAAAAACACTGATTTATAACATGAAACTGTTTTTTTCACTGTTTTTACCAGTTTAAATCAGCTGGTCTGTTTGTTTTGGTGAGAGAGAGAGACCTGTGTGGATCATCTGACTCAGTAAAAACCTCCTGAACGTCTGGATCTCAAGTTATCAGAGAAAAAAGGTGAGCACACATTAGCAGGTGCTAGGCTAACATACCGTCTCTGACGAGCCAAACAGCGTCGGAGAAACACTGATTTGTTACATGAAACTGATTATTCAGTGTTTTTACCGGTTTAAATCAGCTGGTCTGTTTGTTCTGGAGAGGAAGAGACCTGTGTGGAAAATTCAGCTCCTGAACAATGAACACTGAAGGAATTCTGACCAGGAGAAGTTCCAGCTGGTTGCAATGAGCAGTCCTCACCACTAGATGCCACTAAATCTGAACCTTTAAATCGTGCCTGAAAACTTTGTTTCTGACCTTCTTTAACTTCAGCTTTTCCTCTTTTAAGTTGCCTCTGAAACTGTATTTTCTTTGTAAGCCTTTTTCAGAACTTCTTTGTATTTGGGCTAATATGATGTCATGTATGATATTCACAGGCAACGTGTATGTTTTCTATATTCTGTTTGGTTTTTCCTTCCTGTTATAAATGTTATTTATAATCATTATTATTACTACTACTACTATTATTATTGATATTGCTATTCACGTTATTACTTTTATTATTTTTCTTCTGATGACGCTCACATATTAAGCCAGCTGTGTTTGCTGTCAGCACTGCCTGGTATTCTTTGAAGGTTTCAGTTAGCAGTCTCACCTGGCCTGTAGGTAACCAGACAGTGTCGACTTTCTGTCTCCACCTGGATGTCGGTGCAGCCGGCGGTCTCCAGCGGCAGGACATGTGGTCTGTATGTGGTCTCGTTGACCTGTTCCCAAAAACATCCGCCCTCCAGAGAGCCAGCGATCAGCCCGCCACAGGGGAATGAGCTGGACGCCGCCCGTGGGACGTAACACAGAGACGCCACTGGACACCTGAAAACATCAAGAGTTCAACAAGTTTAAAAACTTTTTTTTGTGTGTGTTTAACAGTAATGTCCTTGTAGTCGCCCCAATGAGTCCCCTTAGACAACAGCCACACTAAACCAGCGAAAACTAAAAGTCTTCTTGACCCTCCATCCTCACTAACCCACCACTTCACTTTTTCAAAATGATCTTCAGAGTAAATCAATCTGAAAACACCAGCTTCATATTTTAGCATAAATGCGTGTGTGTCCTTGTGTGTACCTGGAGCGTAGCGGCTGCAGCTCCTGGACGTGTGTGCTGGTGTCTCTGGTGTCGTAGACGAGCACAGAGCCGTTGATCAGACCTGCGTAAACGTAATTGCTGTTGTCCAAACACCAGCAGCAGCTCCACACGGGTTTACCTGCGTTATAGGTCTGAACCACCGTGTTGGTCAGCAGACTGCAACACACACACACACACACACACACACACACACACACACACACACACAGTCAGTCCACTGACCATGTGATAATAATCATTCATTCATCATCTCTGTGATTCTGATTGAGACACGTGAAGTGTGTGTTGTGTGTGTGTGTGTGTGTGTGTGTGTGTACCTGGTCAGTTTGATGGTGTTGTCCAGAGCAGCAGACAGCAGCAGACTGTCGTTCTGCCTGTTGAAGGACAGACCCCGGATCTGTTTGCTGTGGATGGGGACGTACTGACTCGCCTTCATGTTGACCACACTCACCTTCTTCACCCCACAACCTGGAGGAGGAGGAGGAAGGAAGGTAACCAGTGAGAGGAAATCAGAGCTGGGTGACAATATACGTCTTTCTAAGGAAACACACACCATTATCTGTTTTTTTTCTGCCTCATTCTAGTGTTTAAAGGTCCAGTGTGCAGGATTTAAGGGAATCTATTGGCAGAACATGAAATGTGACATGAAAAAAAGAACTGTTGTGTTTTTCACCAAACAGTCACAGACATGAAGTTTCTCGGGAACATAAGGTGTTTCAGCAGCATCTGAAGAGTCATGAAGATCAGACTGATGTCAAATAATGATCATTATTTAATGTTACATCATTGTGACATTTCTCGTCTCCAAAGGAGCAACTGTAATGCTTTGAGCCAACCAGCTCTACAGACTCTGAGCCAGTACCTGCTGGAAGAAAACTACACTCAGAGCAGAGACTCAAATAACGGCAGAGAAACTAAATTTACAGCCTGGTTCCTCTGGTTAAACTAGAATCACTGCTTTACTGTTTACTCTCAGAACCAGTCACGTTGAAGTTACAGTTACATCCATGTCTGTCCAGACTCGTATGAAGCCACGGCAGTTGACAATGATTCAAACATAGATGTTGCAAATTCTAATATGTGAATGCTTCACACACGTCTTCAACATGGCAGCACAGCAGATCGATACAATCAGCACAGTTTCAAGATGGACACCCAGGATTAGTGTGACCTATTCAGTCTCTGACCAAATGTCTCCTCCTCTGCCCCTCAGATATGATGTTGAGTAATGACTAGAAAAGGAAAGTGTTTTTGCTGAACATTATGACGCCACAGTGAAGCTGACCTTTGACCTTTTGGATATAAAATGTCACCACTTCATCATATTAGACGTTTGTGTGAGTAAAGGCCCAAAACTTGTTTTCTGAGGTCATGGTGACCTTTGACCACCAAAACCTAATCAGTTCATTGTGGAGTCCAAGTCTGAGGAGGAAATTCCCTCATGGCGTCAAGATATCACACTCACGAAGACAGGATGGACAAAGGAATAGAGAACCTGAAAACATAATGCCTCCGGCCACAGCTGTCGTCAGCACAGAGGCATAAAAATGCAGGTACGGAGTTCCTGAGTTCCTTTGAAGAATTACAGAACAGTTCAGACGTCTTGGCCCGAGGGTGGCAGTAAAGAGTCTCCAAAAGGAGAATCTATCAGACAGCATCAATGTGCTCAGCAAAGATGAAGTCACATCTCTTTTGATTGGTTACTTGTTTAAAAACATAAAGATAATGAGTCATAAGGAAGAAGGAAGTTACATCTCACCGGGCACCAGTGTGGAGTGAGGGGAGGGCTGCGAGGCCAGCAGGCAGCTCAGAGGTTCACAGTACGATAAAACCCTGGAGCCTCCGGCCTGAGACACCAGCACCGCCTTGGAGAAGCTGTATTGTGCTGCCCTGGAGCCGTCCGCCCTCTGAGACAGACCGAGGAGGAGCGAGGAGGATGCTGAGGAGGAGGACGAGGAGGAGGAGGAGGGAGCTGAGTTTCTGCCAGCTTGGGCCATCAGCGCCCTCAGCTCCTACACAGACAGAGAGGAGGAAGATGTCAAGAGATTCATCTGATATTTCTGTGACTATAAAGGAAAATCATGTGAACAGCATCTAGTTCTCAAAACTGGAGTCCAGAATGTGCCAGTGTTTTGTTTAGTCTTGAACAAAAAGCTAAGTCCAACCAGGAACAAGAATAATCAAACCTAAAAGTTACATTTTCAGTGATACCTGCAGCTCTTGTTGTGCTTGTCCATATTTGTTGGTGACAACCTGCAGTTTAAGTTTGTACTGAGCTGATTCCAGTTCAGCTTTCCTCCTCAGAGACTGCTCCTGCTCCAGAGACCTACGTGCGCGCGCACACACACACACACACACACACACACACACACACACACACACAGTTTCATATTAATCCACTTACTACACTACTAACAAGGCAAGGGACAGGTTGTGATGGTATTTTAGAAGACAGAAATGTGCATCAGAAATATATTCTAGGAACACTTAGTTTCAATAAGTCTTGCCAACAAATTTAAAGCAGCACATGAATGACACAAATCTACTTACATCCTGTACTTCATATTTACACCAGAAGAGGGCGATAACAGATGAATCTATACTATTAAATGCTGCAAAAAACACTTTAAGCAGCTACACAGAGTTTTTAACAACATAACTTCAACATTGAAATAACTGACACATTTACTGGTCAATAAAGCAGAAAACCTTTCAATCCTCCAGGAGCTGTGTGTTTCACACTAAAATTGTCAGTTTTGGGTGGAATGTTCTTTTGACAGTGTAAAAAGTTTCATCTGAAATAAACATCTCAAAAGCTTATTTGGACCCCACAGATGTGGTGTGTTGGCGCCGGTTAAGCAGAGAAAGCATCACTCACTTCTTTAAGCTCTCTTGCTCCGAGTTGTCGAGCGCTCGCAGCTTTGGAGCGTACAGCAGAACGATATCTGAGCGTTTGGCTTTCTTGTTGCACTAAAGACAAACAACAGAAACATGTCTTTGGCGTCAGAGTCCAGATGTGAGATGCAGGATAAGACACCAGCGAAGGTTAAGAAAGAAAAAAAAAGACTTCCTGTTAAACACAGTAAGGTCACTGACCTGTGGACATTTAGCGGCCGGGCCCTGCGCTTTCAGCCAGCGCTGGATGCAGGTGAAGCCGAAGAGGTGTCCGCAGCGCAGAGCCGACAGTCTGTGCTCGCCGGCTGTTGTCCACGCCTCAAAGCAGATGGTGCAGGTGTCGCCTTCGCCCTCTTCAGCGGGCAATGACTGGACGGAAGCCGAGGCCGCAGGGACAGGCTAGAGGTGGACACAATAAGAGTTTCAAGCTCAACACTGACACGAAAACATCAAACTACAGATTTAAAATGAGGGACTAAAATGTTAGAAACACCCAAGGTGGTGTTCAGGTGTGTTGCTATAGGTACAATTGAGGAGATTAAATACAAACAAGAAATTGAGTTTGAAGGCTCATCAAGCAGCAGGTTCTTTAAACTAACACGAGACAATGGAAAATAAGCTACATGACAGTTAACTCAGAGGAATATACTGATCAGCAGCAGACCTTTATTAGCATTATTAGCTCCAACTCTGAAGAGTCCCTGCTCATCACTTATAAACTGCCAAATCTGTTCTCTGTGTGTAAATTCAGAACAGAAGTACTGTAACTGGTAGCAGAAAGAAGAGCGACAGATAAAGTCTGACAGTTACCTGGACATTCTGATTCTGAGCGTCCGTCCTCTCACCATCTGCAGCTGAACTGGAGTCTGAGAAAAGATGAAATATAAAGAAATCAAACTGGACTCTCAGAACACAACACAGACTTCACACTGGTTTGTGAAACCCAGTCAAAGACACATCAACGACAAAAACTAGTTTAGATTTACCGGTTGGGCCAACTTCCTGTGGTTGTGCATGATGGACAGAGGCATTGAGGCGAGGACTAGAAGGCGGCACGGGCTCAGCAGGCTCCACGGCAGCAGGCGTGTCTTCTTCACCCCCCTCTTCCTCCTCCTCTTCAGACTCGCTGACCTCTGTGGTGCTGCCAGACTCTGGCTCAGCCACGCTTGCTGCTGGCACTCGGAGCAGGAAGTCTGGAAAGCCTCTGGAGGGCGCTGCAGTCTGGCTGGGGTAGTGCACCCTGAGGCCCTGCCTGTAGAGGACACACAGGTTTAATATCTCAAAAAGACACTGACCTTTTTAACAAAATATATTTAAAAAGGCATGAACCAAGCCGTCTCTGTGCTTTAGTTTGGGGTACCTGAGTCTCCTCCGTATGGGCGCCCCCTGAGCTGCTGAAGGTGTAGCTGCAGAGACGCCCACCGCTCTCTGACTGAACGCCCAGGTGGCAGGGAGTCTGGGAGGTGCACGAGCTGCCGTCTGCCCTCCTTCATTGTCATCGTCATCGTCCTCGTCCACCTCAGTGCTGCTGCCAGAATCTGAGATGACGTATGGTGCGTTGGCGTCCGCAGCAGCAGCAGCAGCAGCAACCTCTGGCTGTCTGCTGCCTCCTCCCTGCATTTCCACAGGAGAGTCTACCTCCATGGCCTCCATCTGCACAGCAGCACAGTGGGAAACAACACAGGTTAGACTGTTAAAGGTCCACTGTGTAGGATTTAGGGGGATATATTGGCAGAATTCATTATAATAAGTCTGTTTTCTTTAGTGTATAATCACCTGAAAATAAGAACCACTGTGTTTTTGTTACCTTAGAATGAGCTGTTTGTATCTACATAAGGATCAGGTCCTCATCCACAGAAACCATCACGTTGCACCACCATGTTTCTACAATAGCCCAGAACGGACAAAGCAAACACTGGCTCTAGATAAGGCCGTTCACGTTTTCACTTCGGCTACCATAGTCAGCAGCCCCGTCATGACGAGCAGCATCGGAAAAACACAGACTTTTTAATGTGGAACTGCTTTACTCAGCGTTTTTAAATCAGCTGGTTTGAATCAACGGGTCCCTTTGCTTTGGAGAGGAAGAGACCTGTGCGGAAAATTCAGCTCAGAGTAAAAACCTCCTGAGCGTCTGGATCTTCAGTTATCAGAGCAAAAAGGTGAGCACACATTAGCAGATATTAGGCTAACAGCTGTGCTCCAACAAGCCAGCAGCATCTAAGAAACACTCCTTTTTAACATGAAACTGCTTTAATCAGTGTTTTTAGCAGTGTTAATCACCTGGTCCATTTGTTATGCAGAGGAAGAGACCACTGAGGATAATACTGCTTCCAGCAAAAACATCCTGAACAAACAAACTAAACAAATTCGAATCAGGAGCAGTTTCCTGACCATGGAGGGCTCTATATGTACAAACTTGAAGTGAATCCTGTGCTTGATGTGAAGCCAGTGTAAAGAAACTACAATGTGAGTGACGTGGGTTGACCTGTTGAACCTGGTTAGAAGTGTTCTGGGTTAATTGAAGACGATTCAGAGAAGATTCAAGTCCAGTTGGGAGGACACAAAAGCATGGATAATCATCTCTAGCTCAGGTCTCGACACCACAGATCTGAGCTTTGCAACATTTCTTAGCTGAAAAAAACAAGTACGGGTCTGTGATTTGACATGATGATCAAATGCATGGCCTGATCAAAAATAACACCAGGATTCCTGATATCTGACCGTATAGCTGACAAAAGGGACTCAACCTTTGAAGCTATACTGGAGCAGTTATCAGACGCTCCTTCTTGTCTGTGTTTAATTGTAAGTAGTTGTTTGACATCCAGTCCTTCATGGTGCTGTTTAGTGCTAGTAAGTAAAAAAATCTTTCACCGCTGCATAAACAGAAATAATTAATCACCAAATATTTAACGAACACGCACCTTGCCTGTGGATACCTGAACAGTGGAGTTAAACTCTGGCTCCACCTCGCTGCACAAATTCAAAACTTACACAACCTGCATGTTGTGCTAATTTATTAGCCAGCTAACGTTGATCGACACAGTGCACAGTAGTTAGCGGTGACAACACGCCCCGCCAAGTATCCATGTCTCTGTCTGTCAACTGTCCAACAAATCCCCTTTCAGTTTAATGACCTATCTGTTGTCTGTGGTGGCGAATACCTTCCGCTGCGGTCACCGGGGGCAGGTGCTGCGTTCGCCGGCTTAGCTCCAAACTAGAGACCGGGGTCGTCTAGGCCTCCGAGCAATAACAGAGCTAACAGAAGCTCTTTGTTTTCAGTTTATACAGCTGTGAATGTGGTTTTTGGATGTACAACATTTCCACATTAGCAATGTTATAGAAAAACACAGAAAATAATATTAATAATTGGATTATCCATTCTGGTCCCCTGGTAACTACGGACGCTTAAGCTAACTTTAGCTAGCATCTGGCCCGTTGTGAGGCTGCCGACATGCCTTTAATCCCTTAAATTACGCTTCTATTAAAGTCAATGCATAAACAGCTACAGGTGATATTAACTAGGGTGTTGTTACTGTAAAGATAATGAGACAGCCTGGTTGGTTTGTTAGCGCGGCTAGCTCAGTTAGCTAACGGCGTGTAGCTGCAGCAGCAGCAGCAGTAGCGCGGTGAGAGGCAGACTCGTACCTGTGTGACAGTGAAGGTTTAACGGCTGCTGATCCCGCTCTGGCAGACCACACACGGTAACAACATGGCTCCGCGGTAAAGACACAAATCAAAAAGGGTCTGGTTGAGTTGGGTTTTACGGGGTGACTTCCAGGACTGTTAACAGAGTCAGGACCGCGGTGACGGATCGAATCTCCCGGCGCCAGCCCGCTCTGCCCGCCCCATCCTGCCGTGACGTCACCGCCCAAGATCGTATGTTGAGAAGATGAGTAACACTGACGCAGAAAATGTTGTTCTCACACCACACCAAGAAATTCTGGCGCGACCTTTGCAGATTTTGTCAGTGATCATAATTATGTCCTCCTTTTGTTTGGTCTGCATTTTGAATGTGTCCTAGCTATTTGGGATCAGAAGGACCAAAGAAGTTTAAAACATGAAATACTATCAACGAGTCCCAGTGTCCTCACACGGACATTAATAAAGTCCCAATGTCCTCAAACGAGTACTTCCTAATTATCAGTGTCTTATCTTGTTACTGTTGCTTAATTTGGTCACATTTTGGCAGCCATCTTGTTTTTACATGGATTAGTGTATTGTGGTCTCTCTGCCACTAGATGGCACAAAAAAGTGTCCAAAATGTGAGGACGCAGGGTCTCAGGAGGATATTATTATACTCATATATACGTTGAGACATTTAACGGCATCATAAATAGGGATGGGTAGTGCACATGCGCCCGCGTGTGCAACCTGTTGCAGTCGCTCCTGTTTGTTTTCTTAGTTTTCCTACTTTTTTGCTTTATTAAGTTAGGTATTTGTGCTTGCTTTTTATGCTGTTTATTTTAACTATATATTTGTAAATACTCTTGTTAAATTTCTTATATTTTCATGTATCTTTCCTCTCTTGCAAGGAGCACCTGTAACACAAATAATTTCCCCTCGGGTATCAATAAAGTATTTCCTATTCTGATTCTGATTCTGTGCCGAAACCCGGTACTAAATTAGCCATGGGGCTAAATTATCGAAGACCATAATATTGATAAGCTCTGACAGTATCGGTTATCGGTACTTTTACACATTTTGGTGTAATTCATTATCATCCTGCAGCCTCTCATCTGCGCTGTGTCAGGGCTGACCTACTCTACACACACACACACACACACACACACACACACACACACACACACCTACGCTACAAGGTAGTCGGTGAACAGCTGAGCAGCAGCGGTGGAAACAAAGTGAAGATAATAAAAATGTTTTTTTCTATTTGATAAACTGCTGAGTTTAGCAGTAAAGGTTGAACTGACACACAGTCGGGGAGCTTGGGAATTTCCCTCCAGAGAGCAATAAAGTCTTATCTCAATCTATAATAGTTCATCATAATTTATTTGCTGATTAAATTTTGGATTGTTGATCAGAATCTGCAATGTAACTAAAGCTGCCAAATAAATGTAGTGCAGTAAAAAGCATTAAGTGGCAGAAAATTGAAAACTTTAAGTGAGTTTAAAGAACCATGTTCCCGACACTGTCCTTAGGTACAGAACTGTCTGACAGTATATGAGTCAAACATCTCAACAATATGTTGTTGATTTTCTTTTTTCTATTGATACATCTCTTAATTCAGAAACACAGAGGATCCCGCTGTTCATTGTATGTTCCTGTCTTGACCTCCATCTCCAACTGGAAAATAATTCTCTGTCAAAGAAGAACAAAAATGAGCTGATGTACCACTGGAATTGCAAAAAGTAAACATGAAAACACGAAAACATGAAAATTAAATTTAAAAAAAACAAACAGAAAAAGTTATAGTTCAGTTGGATGACATTATTAACACTGAGATTTACAGGGTGCATTGAAAAGAGTTAAAGGAGGACAAGTAAATGTGTTATTGGTTTGTTTATTGGTTTTTATTAGGCATATTTCAACACTTTAACTTCACCTCTCATGTTCCATAAAACACCTCTTTAATTCAGTAAATATAAAGGCTGAAATAACAACAGGTTTGTGACAGGTATAACTAAATCCCCAGCAGGAGCTCTGGCTCCTTAACATGCAATTTTTTGGTTCCCATTCCATTTTCAACCACCTATCCGAGGCCGGGTCACGGGGGCAGCAGGCCAAGCAAAGCTCCCCAGATGTTCCCCTGCCCAGCGACACTTTCCAGCTCCTCCTGGAGGACCCAAAGGCATTTCCAGGCCAGATGAAATATGTAATCCCTCCACCCATGCCCAGAACACCTCTAACGGGAGGTTTGCTGACATGCAATCATTTAAAGATATAAACTTTTACACATTAAAACATTTTAAAAACTACTAAACCTATGTTATAAATGTTGTTGAGTTATGTGCTCATACTACCCTAAATGTTTCCAGCAATGTTCAAACCCAGAGAAATGTAACGGTCCATGTTTTTTGGTCACTGGCCTCCCTCCTGTCTGGAGAGCACTGAAGTCGACCTATCAGATGCTCCTGGAAGTTCCCAGGGGTCTCATTTATAAACAATGCGTAGGATCCATACTAAAAATGTACGTACAGACAAAAGCCAAAAATCGTGCGCACCAAAAAATGTTTGATAATTTCCACAGTCAGGCTTCCACCTCGTCATCTGTGTCACCAATTTCCCCCCTCCAAACTGTTGGTAAGCATGAGTCAAAGTTTCTCCCATCAAGTCTGTTTCTTCGTGAATTGACGACGTACCTACAGCGTAGCCTGACATGCACCTCCCAAGAAATGAGATTACACGTCTCTGTGACGCAGACCTCCTGTCTGTCTCTGTAAACTGAAACCATTTCCCTCAGTAGAAATTAAGCTTTGATTTTCTTTTATTCCACAGATAAAAAACAATAAATTGTGAAGACAATAAAGCCTCCACAAAACAGCATTTTAAGTCTTGCGTGTGATTTATCCTGGCTTCATATGAGCACAGGAAATCTCCGCTTGTCGCTAGGCTAATTTATACAATGTAAAATGCCATAGGCTTGCGCTAATAACGTTAGCATGTTATATTTGTTAGGAAAACGTGTTTAGTTTAAGACAGTTGTTTTGTCAGTGAACCTTGTGAGCTGTAATGGAGCAGAATTATGTGCCGTTACATTTGTTACATGTTGCTGTTGTCCCTGGTTTCATATGAGTAGAGTAAAAGTTCACTAGCCGCTAGGCTAATACATACAATGTAAAATGCCATAGACTTGTGCTAATAACGTTAGCATGTTGTATTTGTGGGGAAAATGTGTCCAGATAAAGACAAGTGTTTGTCTGTGAATGCTGCGAGTTATAGTGAAGCTGATTTGTGTACTTGTGTTTGAAATTGTTGCAGTTAAGCCATGTTTAATGTGTGTTTAATGTGTGTTTGAATCAACTAAACGTCACCGCATTTCAAAGAAATTCCCCACCAACTAGTGTTTTGGAGGTGTAACTGCAGAGTGACACAGACACGCCACTGCACAAGTATAAATGCTCACAATGGCGTGGGCGTTGTGCATGGGCTCTGCCGCACAAGTATAAATCCCCATTTATCCGACGTCAAGTGAACCAAGAAACATGCTGTATCGTTATAATGTCAAAATAACAAAAGCTCTCTGGCACCCACTCAGCTACCACTGCACTACTGAGAAGAGTGGACATGGAGAGAAGGAACATGGAAAACCACAACAACAACAACAACAACAACAACCAACAAATCTGTGTTGAAATCAGCAGGAGGAGAACTAGTTATGGTTACTGTAAGCAGCTGGTAAAACCAACAGTTCTCGGAGGTTACATTGATGTAGTATATTGTGAAGCTTTTGTTACTGTTGTGAGTGAGAGACCCCGAGCAGCACAATGTTACATATTGTACGTTTAACAAAAAAACATTAAAGTTACACTGCTGCTCAAAAAACACCCCAAAATTCTACACAGACACATAAGAAGGTTGATTTGTTTTCATTCCCTGGTTTAAACAGCTTGATCCCAGAACCACCCTAAACTAAAATAAAAACATATTGCTTTCAGTGCCTTGTAAACTTTGTAAATGGATTATATAGACATTTTGAGCATGTTCAGGCTACTGTCATGATTTAACAATAGTATTTCTTCTCCTGAGGATGTCTGCGACCAGAAACCCTGAGTGCTGCTGACGGAGAGGAAGAGGGATGAAGAGTTTCAGCACTTCTCCAACTCTGCCAGCACACTTTGTAGTTGATCCACGAGCACTGTAGAGGACAGACAGCAGCAGTGTTATTATTATCATTATTCTTAGAGATGTTAGATCAAAATGATCTTTTTCACAATTTGACAAATTATTAAAAAAACTGATTGATTGGTATTTATTATGGTTAAATAATAGTGTGAGGAATAGAGTATAGACCCTTTTACTGTTAGTAAACAGTGTGATGTTTGTTGGTGGGCGGGGCTTAGCTGGAGGCAAAACAGTTCTCCACAGACATTAGCTAGCGCTAGCTAACAAGTCCTGTTGTCTTGTTTTAGACGATGGAGGAAGAGCGTTCATAAATTGGGAGCGCTGTCTGAATGTAGCGTTGGGTTATCCAGAGCAGCGCACTCTCAGAGTGGCAGAGCGCACTCTGGACACTGTGTCTGTGGAGACGGAGCAGCAGAGCGCCGAGCGGAGTGAATGTGTGATTAACTTAACCGTTGGTTCATTCATGTAGAAATATAACGCTGCGTTTCTTCCACCAACAGGGCTCTCATTTTAGTGTAGAGCGTCAGACTGAATTTACCAACGCACCATGTCAGGTCACTCACTCTCCGGGACCGCCAGTGTTACTTGAATAAGTAAACACTGACCAACGGGACCAGACTGGCCGACCCGTATGCTCTCACTCAGTGGATGGATGATGTCACAGGAAGCCAATCTTACAAAGGAGGACCACACTTGTTTGTTTTGCTATGGAAGCTAACGTTAGCTAATGTGCTAAAAAGTTAGCGTTGCAGAGAAATCCAATCTTCCTCTTAATCCCTCCCCAGTTTCTGATGAGGTGGACATGATAACCCTTAATACACATAACCTTATTCATCCCTACAACAGGAAATACTTTTTCCCTAACCTGATATGAAGTGTGCGCTGCACATGTGAGCATTTTTGATGATGGCCTCCGTCCAGTCCTTTGGTCTTATCACATTTAACCATAGTTGTCTTTGTTTTTGTTGACGGGCAGTGGCGGCTGGTTTTGAGCCATGACTCCTTCTATTCTGGCTCCCAATAACACAACAAGACAACACACATTTTAACACTCCTATGGAGCCTACAGCCCTGTGGGGGAGAGGCAGGTTTTGCCTCCAACTAACAAACTGACGTCAGTGTGATGTCGGCCCTAAAAGGGTCTATTTGAGCTAACATTAGACTGGATGCTTCCTGACATCATAAACAGTCTTTAAGAATGAACTTTTCCTATTTTGCTATGACAAAAATCACATTTTTCATTCTCCCAAAACATCAACCTTCTACACAAAGAGTTTCATCACTGAAATGTGTTGGCTCACTCATTTATAAGTCAGTCTGGCAGATCCAGCATCTAAATATATACTGAAAGGTATCAGTGGGCGGTGATGGCGGTGATTGTAAGTTACCTCCAGCAGATGGTCTCTGGAAGCTATCATAGTCCCGACAGGAGTTGATCACAAGTTGTAGTCCCTTAGGACATTCGGGGAGCGGCTCCTGATATTTCTCTTTGCCTACTTTCTGATAGATGTCTTGGTTTTCCAAACCTGGAAGAAAAGGCGGACCACATTAAGAACAAAACGTCCAGTTACCAGGAGAAAATGTTGGAATTATACATTTCATCGGGTCCTAGGTCCATTCTCAATGGACCGCAAATGACTCACAAACATGTCAATTTTGTAAAAACAAATTTCATTTTTTTAGAACGGTAAATTTCTAGCACACAGATTTTATTTCCAAGTGCCGTTCCCTGCTATAGATTGAGTGACTAACGAACAGCTATTTGACAGAGACAGCAAACTAGCTCCACAACATGGCCAAACACAAGTATGACGCTGAATATATTAAACTGTGTGGACCTTACACTAATGACTAAGTAGAGATCTGAACCCTGTGACTGGACTAGGTGGGACCCCCTGCTCTAGGTGCTATCACCATGACTCAATCAATGGCAATGTCTGTCTGTTGGTTGTGACATTCATGTTCCCCAGAGGATGAATTTTAATAACTTTGGTGATCCTCTGACATTTCATCCACTGCCATCATCATCAGGTTAACTTTAATTTGTGCGGTACTATAGTTTATGACCAAAAACCTGCAGTATTAATGACATTTCCACCTCCACTGTACTTTGTGCCCACTGTTAATTAGCAAATGTTAGCATGCTAACAAGCCAAGCCAACATGGTGGACAAAATAGACTGCATAAAAAAGTGGATGTAGCCACAGTGACGTAACCCATCAGTTTGTGGATGTCTATTTTGAAGCCTCGCAGTCTGGTCATCACCATCTTTTTTTGGGGGGCCAGATATGACTGTATTTGGATGAGAGGATGGATCTGTCCTATACTAGACATGTTTTCCCCACATATATATAACATGCTAATTTTATTAGCATAAGCCAATAACATTTTACATTCCTCAAATTAGGCTAATGGCGAGCAGATTTTCATCCACTCATTTGAAGCCAGGATAAATCACAAACAAGACTTAAAATATTTTGTGGTGGCTTTATTGTCTTGACAATTTATTGTTTCTTATCTGTTAAAGAAAAGTAAATAAAAGCTGTGTTTCCTCTGAGAGAAATGGTTTTCACTTTATAAAAATAAACAGGAGGTCTGCAGTGGTGTAGGCTTTGTACGCATCTATGCAGAGCCTTACCCGTAGGTGCAGCATCAGTTCAGTGCAGAAGTATAAACCTCACTTAACACTGTTGGCCACGAGGTGTTTGACCTTTAAAAAGAGTTGCGTTGCTCTGGGGTCAATGATGATGTTTTATTAAGGAAGCCATCTATGGTCAACTGGGAAACATTATCAAATGCTTTGGCTCAGATCCCTTTAAATGGACAGTTCTGGTGTGCTGCTGTATGGGCACGTTACACACTGACTTCAACACATAAGGGTGGTTACACAAACCAACAAAAAACACAGGCTACTTGATGGCATTGAGATTTTTCATGCACTCAGCCATGGTGAGCAACCAAGGATTCCTGTTTTTCACAGATGGCTGTCAGAGCTAAAGGAGGCGAGTCCTCGATGCTAAATACAGGAAGTGTGGCGTTGGATATTGATCGTTTTGTTCGGCAGGTACACACCTTCAAAAGGTCTCCTACTGGTTGCAACTTCCCACAGGACGATTCCAAAGCTGAAAGACAACATTTCAAAGTTAGTGATGACTTCTTACCTCCACTCAGAATTGTGTTTTTCTTGGCAGGCGTTACTGAGTCGGTTTTCACATTCATCTGCTGAAGGAGGAAACTTTCTTTGAGCTCACTAAAGGCTCTGACACTCAAAGCCGACGTTCGGCCATCAGTCAAATTTGGGCCATCGGTGAGCATCCATGGCCCTTGCTGCTATGGTGTGTCCCACACTGTTGGCCCTTGTTGGTGTTAATCTGCATTTTTTCCTCTGATTCAGCATGTTGAATTGACGTTGGAGATGGCTTAGCTCGTTGTTAACTGAAATCACTCTGCTTGGCAGTTCAGCTCAGTACACCAGAAGAGAAACAGAAGTGAGGAAAGTAAACAAAGAGCTAAAGTCTAGAGGGAGTCAAACCAAAACAAACTTGCTCCATAAAGTAAAATAATTTTCTTAAGTCACTGAGCTCTTCAGCAGAAATGTTTCCTGATGGTTTGTGTTATTGTTCACTGGCATACAGTAAATATGCTCTGTTCTTTCAACACTGGATTGAGTTGTTAATGTGCTAACTGGCTAACTAGTTTTAAGACGGTTTTTCAGTTTCCCTTTTCGAATGACAAATACAGATTACTGCCGTCTGCTGGTGTTGAGAGTCATTTCCTCTCACGCAGGTGTATAACATACATGCTGGCTGGCTGTTGGTTGAGGTGATGCAGCAGGGAGCTTTTGTCACCACCAGCTCTCTAAAGTCGGTTTAGTGTGTCTAATGCTGCGTTCGTGGAGACATAAAATCCTGCCATGACTTGGCCGACAGACATGACAGACTACATGTTAATCCATGACCAATCATCGCTGGTCATCTTTCACAACGTGTGTGATGTCATGGGGTTATTCTTGTCCTATTTTCATTATTATTACTGTTATTATTTCAGTCACTGTGTCTGTTCATGTGCCAGCTGAAATGTTGTTGCAGTAATTTAAAGTGCCACCAGATGTTGGTTAGTTTTGGTCTCACTCCTTCTCCACTTCAGCTGTTTGTTTACTTTCCTCACTTCTGTTTCTCTTCTCGTGCACTGAGCTGAACTCCCAATCAGAGTGATTTCAATCAATGACGGGCTCCACTGTGTCAAACGTTGATTCAACAAGTTGAATCGGCCAAAAAAAGCTGACAGGGGCAACAGTGCAGGACACACCGCGCCGAAGAGGGCGGCAGACACTTAAAAAAGGCCCAACTTTGACCAACAGCTGATCTTCAGCTTGGTGTATCACATCCTTTAAATCTCAGTTTAACACCTGAACATACCTGCAGGACTTTGTGATATCACTATTATACTGGAACCAATCATTGTAAACCCTTAATAAATGGTGACTTCATATAAAGTAGGCCCACATAATGGAACACCATACAGTGCAGGTTGTGAGCAGCTGAACAGAGGAACTCCTGGTTGGTATCGGACCTGTAAATCTCGCTCTCTTTGCTGTAGCCGAGGTTGATGTCTTTGAGCATTTCAGGAGACGTGTAACTCAGGGTCCTGTCCTTCTCTTTGGTCTTCTTCGGCTTCCTCAGTGATGTCTCAGTTTTTGCCAGTTCAAAACCTCCCAGCTGAAAATGACAACACAGAGATATCCTTCATCTCACACACACAAAAACACACACCAACACCTTAAATCCCGTCAGCAGTTCCAGCAAGCAGTGGTCTCAGTACCTTGACTTCGTCGCCTTCGGTTACCAGGAACTTGCTGCTGGTGATGCATCCATGAACCTTAGATTTTTCTTCAGCCTGGTGCAGTCTAAGACACGACATCATAAACAATAAATAAAACAGACAGAATTTAATTTTAATTTTTTTCTGTATCATCCACTACTGTTACAGGTGAGAGGTGGGTGTTCCCTTTTTCATTCCAGTTTCCTGTGTTTCTTGGAGAAAAAAGGGAGTGCTGCACTGGTTTAAGGCTTTGTGTAGTTGTAAAAAATCAGGTGCTCTTCAAGGATGGGGGCAAAGAGTCACTCAGTGTAAAAGTTCCCAGTACAGGCAGGCAGTCCAAAAATGCATCCGAGGCTCTCTGACTGTAGTTAAAAAGTCCTTTATCAATACATGGATAACCAACGTATTCCAACCAGAGAGTCTTTATCAGGGTGTGAACTTCATTGGTAACAGGTGTGCAATTTAAGGCTGAATCCAAATGTCTCCCCTCTGGACCTGCAGACTGAGCCCTCGTGGGCTTCAGTTGTACATTGTGTGACATATTTACCATCATCACATAAAGTCTGCGAGGGCACAGACTGGCGACTGCTGACAGACTTTGAGACTGTTTTACTTGTTGCCGTTGAAGCGGTCAACTATCGCTGCTGTCATATTCATATATATGTCATATAAGTTGGTGAACAGTACCTACTCATCTGTCCCTGCAGATAACAAGATATAAATACCATGTATACCCTCGCAGACTTTATATGATGACAGTAAATACATCACACTACGTACAACTGAAGTCCGCAGGAACCAGTCTGCAAGTCCAGAGGGTGGACGTTTGGACTTTACACACTGATGAAGACTCGCTAGTTGAAACGCATTGGTTTATCCATGTATTTATAAAGGATTTTTAACTTCAATCAGAGAGCCTCGGATGATTTTTGGACTGCCTGCCTGTACTGTGGACTTGTACATTCAGTGACCTCGCTAGTTGTTGTTTTTTATCTTCCTGTGTTTCTTTTTCAATATTTCTCACCTTTGGCTCCGCCCTCCCTGCTGCTTGCTGTGATGAGTGATCAAGAACACTGCCGTCTAATAATTCATCACGGACGTGGTGGCTACATAAGATTTAGAGTTGGATAAACTTTTACTTGTAACTTTTTTTACTTGTATTTTTACACTGTTGTACTTCTACTTTTACACAGGTTAAAATCTGAGAACTTCTGCCACCGCTGCATGCACATAACAATACTGTGTCCTCCATTATTTAAATGAAACAAACGTATAATATGTGACTGTAGGAGACTGACGCATAGAGTCCCCGTGCTGCGTCCCGACACATGCGAACTTTTGTGATCCAGGACAGGCTGCTACCAGACTTGTCCAGAACTTGACGCAGACTTCCTTTCTCACAGTACTCCATGATGAGGAGGAACTCAGGGTGGGGTCCTACAGGAAGACACAAGGACACGTCACATCACTATCATTTTGAAGGTACAATGATGACGTTTGATGTTTTGTCGTCTACATTCTGCAGTTCTCTCACCGTTTTCGTTCTGAACACAGATGCCAAACATTCGCAGGATGTTGTGCGACTCAAAGCGCTTCATGGTTTCAACCTCCTTTTCGAAAATTTTTCGCACCTCCCTGCATGTGGAGACAGTGTTTCTGTTGGCAATGAATATTTAAGAATGACAGAATCTCACACACTTGTACAAACTGACACACAGGGCTACGTGTTGATACAAAGGTTGAGCTCAGATTTTCATGTCAGCTGGTTTTTCACCCCGCCTTCTAACACGGCTTTCACTTTCCAATATGGTCGGACAACAAATCGCACAAGCTAGGTCTTCTCAAGCACAAGATGACCAACAGTCCCACTGATCCAACGGCAGAAAGCTGTGGAGGGGGTTTAGAAGATATTTGACCATTCAGCGAGCAGTTCTGATGCAGTGTACTGGTGCCTGAAAGGTACAGTGTGCAGGTCACAGTGGCCTCCAGCAGGGAGGTTGCAGAACTTAAACTTCTCCCATGGGCTTAGTTTGTGGGAGAACTACAGTGGCTGATGTGAAAATGCAAATGGCCCCAACTAGAGCCAGTGTTTAGTTTGTCCATTCTGGGCTTCTGTAAAAACAACATGGCGGACTCCTAGGACCTGCTCCGTATGTAGATATAAACTGCTCAGTCTAAAAAAACATGATCAATCAGGTACTTATAAGCTAATGAAACATAGTCATGAATGTTATATTTAATTTCTGCCAATATTCCCCCTTTAATCCTACACACTGGATCTTTAAGTGTAAACAGGGCATGTAGTACAAGGTTGATAACAATTTTGATGCTGCTGATGAAGCAGCAACAGCCTCTAGCCTTAGACCAACAAGACGGACCAATATGGTCTCATCCCAAGTCGTCACATGTCACCGCTTTGCCAGTAACCTTTCACGTCTACATATTAGGTGTTAGGCATCCTGCGTCTAATGTTGATGTCCCAGGATGCCGCTACGTCAACAAAACCAGATGGTAAGGTTTGGTTCTGCATTCAAACAGGAAGCGAACACCAGGCTCTCGGGTCAAAGTCTGGGGTTTGTTGCACCCATCCACCATCCCTCTCGCCTGCCCTACAGGGACTTTCCAGCCCCTTATATTACCAGCGGTGTTTCAACCTGATGCTGTCCGGCGGTGTATCATACCACCGCAACAGATGCTGTCCGACCGCGGTATGAACTCATCCACGTGTCATAATACAAATGCCATCTGGCCAGTCTGCCTCATAATAAAGGAGGGAGGCTTCATCTGGTTTCTTCCTTTTTTTCCTGTTGAATGTTTATTTCGTCCGCCCAGCCTGTTCTCATTTCGAAGTTGTTAAGAACTGCTGCTTTGTCAGTGATTTCAGCGTCAGACACCTAATGTGTGCTCATCTTTTTCCTCTGATCACTTCAGATCCAGACGTTTGGGATGATTTTATCAGAAGCTTAATTATGCACAGAGGTCTCTTTCTCTCCGGAACAAATGGACCAGGTGATTTAAACTAGAAAAACACTTAATAGAGCAGTTTTGCATTAAAAAAAAAAAAAATCTGTGTTTTTGTTACTCTTATGTCGCGGAGGGGCTGCTAACTATGACGGCCGATGCAAAAACACGAATGTCAGTGTTTGAGTTGTCTGCTCTGGGCTACTGTAGAAACATGTTGCTGTTAACATGCCGATCTCCGTAGATGAGGATCTGCTCCCTGTGTAGATATAAACAGCTCATTCTAAAGTAATGGAAACACCACAATTCTCATATCCAGGTGATTATACACTACACACAACATGTTTATAATATTATATTCCATTTAAGCCAATATATATCTCCAGTCAAAAAGGTTTCTGTGTTATAATTCAGTATTGAATGTGGTGCAGACCTTGGGTTGGTGTTCAAAGGGTCAATGTATCTCTTAATGGCCACCGGGAATTTCTTGAACTGTCCTTTGTAGACCTCTGAGGTTTCTGTTGTCATGAAGGGTTTTTTGGATTCTCCGTAGTCCAGCTCGTGTGGTTTGATCATTCGGATGTCTTCATCAATGGCTCTGGGCTTATTCACTGTGAAAACACATGGTCACAGGTCGTGTTTGGTTTGATTACATTAGGTGCAATAACAGTCTTGTAACTTGTCAAACTGTTTTAGTCACTTGGGGGCAGCAGAAACAAGTAGTGAACACAACACTGACACATCATCACCTCCTGAGTCATAATGTTGAACTCATTAGCCAAAGATGTTTTTTGTGTTTGTGTCACCTGATGTGTATCAGGCCAGCATTATCTCTCTCGAGCTCAGACAGAAAGACCAGTTAAGAAATATAAACTTGTATTGAAGAGGCTTTTGCACACCAGGATAATCAGCTTCTGTCATCAGGTGCGTTGGCACAGCAGAAAGTCCTTAACATGGAAAGAAGGATTGCCGCACACTGACTTGCACTGACACAACAATGGTTTTTAATGAAAATTTAATTAAAAACCATTGCTGTGTAAGTGAAAGTCAGTGTGCGGGCTTTCCAAGAAATATAAACTTAACATGCTCAAGGCAATTGAATCAGGCTTGTCTGACTAGGTTGGAACTGGTCCACAAACTGGTGTGGAATCCCAGGTATTTAACCTCTGAGGAGGTCGTCACAAGGCCACTGATGTCATTGGTGCGTTAGTGCTCCAAGGTCTGTCAACGGTGGTCATTGAAACTCCTGCTGCAAAGGTGGTCGTTGGGTCGTGGGGGATAGGTGGTGTCCTCCACCTATAATGCTGTCCTTTCGTCCTTGCCCAGGAGATTTAACAGCTTAACCTCTAAAAACAATGGTCGTTCACAAATGGCCTCATGTGACTCTAACGACTAGAACGACCGCTGTTGACACACCATTGGAGCACTAACGCACCAATGACATCACTGGCCTTGTGAAGACCTCCTTAGAGGTTAAATTCCTGGGTTTCCACACCAGTTTGTCAGACTAGTTCCAGCCTAGTCAGACAAGCATGAATTAGGATTTGTCTGGATATGTTTGCACTTTGTTACACCCTCACAGTTAGAAACTCCTCTGTTTGCTGGAGAAACCAAAATGCACAGCACTACTGTGTCTTTTGGGACTGCCCTGTTATTAAAGACTGCCGCAGAGGGATACACAAAGCCCTACAAGATATTTTCAAATGTGCTGTACCACTAGAGAATGGGTTTATATTATATCATCTGGCTTTGAAGAAAGGGTATAATGGCTCCAGTTCCCTGTCAGAAAATCACTGTCTGATGGAAAGGTGAAGCAGTGAACGCACTCTCAATGTGGTGTACACTTATATTGATTTTTTTTAGGTGGCTAAAATACAATTTGTTGCTGCCCCCGTTCACAGCAGTGTATTGCTTCCATGTCAGACTCTGGCCTGCTTCTCCACACTGGGGGCGTGCCGACTGACATCTACAGTAAGTAATACACTTTCTATGTAAATGACCCCGTACACCCCCCTACAAAAATCTAATCTACACCTTTAAGAAGCTGAATCAGCTGCACTCAGGAGAAACAAGAGAAACACACTGTGAGCGACTGGACGGTCTGAGTTTCTTTAGACTTATCTCATCATCTTGTTTTATCCCACATGATGTCAGTGCCATTATTGTGTCTGAGACCAGCAGCAACACATCAGTGTCTCACACAGTCACACTGGCTTATGCTGAGGTGTTTTGGTGTACTCACAGATCGCCACAATCTTTTCCACATTGTTTCTGACGGACTCGAATTCTTTGATCATGGCCTCCATTTTCTCCTGCTGCTCCTTCTGGAACTCCTTGAGCACTGAGGAACAAACAAACACTGATGAAACAAAACCAGACAGACAGACAGACACTGAGTCCAGTCCAACCTTACACAGGGACGGCATTTTACTGAGCACTTCATATCTTCATCTTAGTCTTTGGTTCAGTCAAACTAAAATTACATGACTGATTTTGTCGTGAGAACGTTTCAATGAGGACCTTGAGGGACTACAAGGTTCCTTGAACTCATTCGTGTTTGCTTTCTTGCTGACAAACTGAGTGGAAGTTGATGGCTTCAGAAGTGATACCTGTATAAAGCCCCGTTTCCACAGAGCAGATCAGTTCAGTTCAGTTCAGTTCAGTAGTTTCCGTTCCCACAGTGTAAAGTTGTGGATGGTCCCAACAGAAGCGTTCCTTAGCGTCCCCATGTTTGGTCCCCCCTCTGTTGGGGTACCTAGCACACAGATCTGGTACTAAAAGGTGGAGCTGTGAACACTGCAGTCTGATTGGTCAGTAGAGGACGGTCACTCTGCTCAGGGCTGAGTTGTGTCTGGTTTTGAGGCTCATGTAACCACTGTTCATACTGTGGAGAGTTTTATTAGTAAACTGTAACTATAAAATGAAAGGATGTTTTGCTGCCTCTCACAGCAGCTGGAGTCTGAGAAAAAATAACTTCATTCACTGGGCCGACTGCCGGCAACTTTTAAGGTGGAACGTTAACTTGTAATGTTACTCAATGCATGAGTTGATGACGTGAATCCTTCAAGGTGAAAATGTAATTGATATAAGTGCTACCTTCTTAGCGCACAGTATTTTTTAACCCTTATCTTAAGCTACACCACAGTTTTAATCATCTGAAGAGAATGCACATATGATTTATTTGATGCTCCTGATGTTAATTCCTCTCAACATAAAACTTTTACAGTTTAAAACTGAAACATTTTAAATTTAATCTCATGTATATCGACTGAGTTGCTTCCTTCCTATCATCTTCACTCAACATATTCCACAAAGTCCACGGCACATTCGCTCACATTTCTGCAGCTCGGCGTCATCCTCCTTCCCGTCCACCTCATCCTCTTTGGAGCTCAGTTCGAAGACCTTGCGCAGCATGTTCCCCTGCTCCACCTGCAGAGCCCCAGACAGGACCTGGAAGGCATCATTGAGGCGTCTGTTCACAGTCTTGAACTCGTCTTCGTGGCTGCCAGAGTCCAGAACGCGCCTCACCCAGGTGGCCTTAGTGTACGTCTCGATGAGGTCCTGTGCTAATTTCAGAGTGACGGAGAGTTCCTTGAGGGGTCTCTCCACGTCAGCAGAGATTTGTCCCTGTCCCATCTGTTTGATGGACCTCACCAGCTCCACCAGAGCATTGACCCGGTCGTAAACACGGCGGCAGCGCTTCTTATTGGCCTTTACTTTCTCAACAAGTCCGTAGATCTCTGAGGCGATGGATAAGATGGGCTCTATGACGTCCATGACCAACTGCAGAGAATGAAAAAGGAATAAATCAGAGCTGAAGGCAAATGAATTCAAGTTTAAGCAAATGTTAGTTGATTTAGGTAACTGGAACCAAACTGAGCTGAGGAAGTCTGACTTAAGGGCAGCGATGGAAAATGTACTCACATCACAAGTCAAAGTCTTCAAGTAAAAGCACTTGTTGGGCAGAATGGTCCCTTTCAGAGAGTTACATTATTATTTATATCATATTAGAATATTATTTCTGATGCTTTAACCCTCTGAGACCCACACAGACCCATTTTTATCTTTTTGGGGGAGACAACAATAGATGCCACAGAGAAGTGGTTTACATCATCTGAAAGCTGGGGACATGAAGATTAATTAGAGATGCAGCTCAGCTCTGTGAGTCAAGTTTATCTAGTCATAAATCTGTACTAAACACTGAGTTGTGGTTAGGTGCTATTAAAACGTTGTGGTGGTCCCCAACTGGTGGGTTGTGGTCGAAAAGTGGGTCGCAGGTCCATTCTTAATGGACCGATAGTGACTCACAAACATGTCAAGTTTGTAAAAAAAAAAAAACACATTTTATTTTTAAGTGCAGTGAGTTTTTATTGTGAAGCGCTGTTTCCTGCTGTAGAATGACTGACTACAAACAGCTGCGTGACAGAGACAAAAACTAGCTTGACGACACGGCTAAATGCAAGTATGATGAGGGGTTTTTTTGGGGAGTTTTTCCTGATCAGCTGTGAGGGTCATAAGGACAGAGGGATGTCGTATGCTGTAAAGCCCTGTGAGGCAAATTGTGATTTGTGATATTGGGCTTTATAAATAAAATTGATTGATTGATTGATTGACTGATTGATTGAATGTATTAAAGTGTGTGGACCTTAAAATAAAGACTCAGGAGAAATCTGGACCCCGTGGCTGCACCAGTTGGAAACCACTGGTTTAGAGTGTATAGGGGCTTAGAACATTATGATGGACGCATATATGGAGGCTATTCTCGTGCTGTATGATGTCTCATACGTTGTTGCAGCATCTTTCGGTTTAATGCCATTTGTAACACAGATTTGGATTGCATTGAATCTGAAATGTTAAAATGGTCAAAGATCTAAAATACCACATTAAGACATCTAGACCTTAAGAAACACCATAGAAAAATCCATGCTGTGATTAACTGATAAACTGTACAGTTCGCCCCATAGCGGTGGTCTGATGCCCTCCAGAAGGGGGGATATGGAGTGCAGATGACCTTCTGACTTGACCAAAGTCGGGTGTATAGGGAGAAGCAGAGTTGTTTATCTAAATCCCAGGAAGCAGCAGCTTGAATGATGAATGTGTGTGACTGTGTGTGTATGGGAAAGCTTGCAGGTCTGACACATATTTGTGAACTGATACTGCTCGTTTGTCTCACACTATAAACTGTTATGACGTCCCAGTTCAGCAGCTTTGTGCAAGTCTTTGTCAAAGTCTCTCTTATTTGAAGTCTCGTTTATGCTCAGCTGCTGCTTAGTGTAACAATTATTAATCCAAAGAGAGTGTTGTGAAAATGTTCAGTGACTTTTAATTCAGTCAGTAGGCTGGAAACAAAGGAACTATATCAACACAATAAACAGAGAAAATAAAACCAAAATAAAAAGAAATCAGAGCTTAGATCTGTTGATCCCAGTCTTTGAGTAAACTGACCTCGTCATGAAAACATTTGAACACATGTCAAATCTGAACTTTAATTCTCCGTACAGGACATGCTGGACCTCTTACAGTGTGATGAAAATAGGACGACCGTGAAATTATTCTTTTCTGCGTTTATTGAGTCTGTTCGTTTTTTCAACATTGTCTGTTGGTTTGGAAATCTGAGCCTTAAAAACAAGAACAAGTTGGGAAGAGTGGTGAAGTTGTGCTGTAAGATCACTGGTGTTACTTAAAATAACTTACAGCATCTGTATGAAGAGAGGGTCGCCTCTAAAGCTCGGTCCATTGTCTCAGACTCTCAACATCCCCTCCATGTGGAGTGTCAGTTGCCTCCATCAGGGCGGAGCTTGTGCCTCCCTAAATGCAGCACTAAGTGTTACGGATCATCTTTTGTTCCGTCTGCTGTCACTTCTCTTAACCACTGGTGACCACCTGTTTGTCCATGATTTATCCCTGACAGTGTGTGATTCTGGATTCTGTGCATCTATTTTGTTCTACAGCACAGACCAAATGGTGCTTCTAGAAAGAATATCTGCAGACCTGACTGTGAGAAGTTTTCACTGATATTATTTGTTAAATAGAAAAATGTAAAATATGTCACAGGTTCTCTGTAATTATCAGCACCTGGCTGCGTATTGATCTGGGCTGACACCTTATCAGCACTGAGGTGAACTGAGCTGATGTTATGTGAAGTTATGTGCAGAGAGGATTTCCCACGGGAGCGTCTCCCCTGAAGCCAATCAGGGGCCTCTCTGTAAAGCTGAGCAAGCTTTCAGGTGAGTGATTAGACCGTCCATTAATAATCCATGTTATAACATATCAGTCACAGTCCATCAGTGGTGGAGAAGTATTCAGATCCTTATGTAAAAGTACTAATACCACACTGTAAAAATACTCTGTTACAAGTAAAAGTATGGAAGTATAATCAGAAAAACGTAGTTAGAGTATTTAAAGTATCAAACTGTGACTGTTACATTATTATGATTCTGACTTTAATGTAAAATCAGGATGATGTTGTTGTAGTTGGTTGAAGTGACGCTCATTTTGATCTGCTGATTTTTTTCTCCATTAACTGATTTATTGTGAAAATAGTGAGACATGTTGGTCACAATGATCCAGAGCCCAACGTGACACCTCACATTGTTCAGCCCTTTTAAACAGGAGTTGTGCAAATTTGCAGGAAAGCCCAGTCAGTCTTTTTTCAGCATTGGCAGTATAAAAACAAAATCGGAGAGTGCAGCAAAATGCCGCCTACCTACTTTTGTTTATACAGAATGTGCCTTTTTCGGGACAATGGGGAGCGTGAGCAAGTAACAAAACGTGTAGCTCAGCGTGTGACGTAAACAGTGACGTGGGAGGGAAGCCGCGGCTGGTCAGTCCTTCGGCAATTCTCTCGTAAGTCGGCCCGTCCTTCACCGTCCCCGTCATCTGACGGTTAATGGCCTCTTTGTTTGCGAGGACAAGGAGGGCGCGCAATTCCTTGTCTCCCCAGTTGCTCATCTTTACAGTGTCTGTCAGGTTTGTGTTTCCCTCTTGCTACTAGCTGCTCGCTAATTCCTGCTATCAGCTGTTTCCTGTTTATCCACCGCCAGTGGCTCGCACGTGCGGCGTCATCAACAGCTCCTCCCACAAGTCATCAACAGCTCCTCCCACAAGTCATCAACAGCCCCTCCCACAAGTCATCAACAGCTCCTCCCACAAGTCATCAACAGCTCCTCCCACAAGTCATCAACAGCTCCTCCCACAAGTCATCAACAGCCCCTCCCACAAGTCATCAACAGCTCCTCCCACAAGTCATCAACAGCCCCTCCCACAAGTCATCAACAGCTCCTCCCACAAGTCATCAACAGCCCCTCCCACAAGTCATCAACAGCTCCTCCCACAAGTCATCAACAGCCCCTCCCACAAGTCATCAACAGCTCCTCCCACAAGTCATCAACAGCCCCTCCCACAAGTCTTCAACAGCTCCTCCCACAAGTCATCAACAGCTCCTCCCACAAGTCATCAACAGCCCCTCCCACAAGTCATCAACAGCTCCTCCCACAAGTCATCAACAGCTCCTCCCACAAGTCTTCAACAGCCCCTCCCGTTGCAGAAGGCCGCCTCGGTCTGTTTAAACTAAAAGGGTTCCACCAATATGTCTGCCCTACGAGGCGGAAAATTGGGCACCTCGGATCAACTCGCCAATCCGGCTGTGTGTGTCTAAACGCTCGCAGCTTGGCGGCAAAACGGCCCAACATTCACTGAAAATCTGGCAGTGTAAAAGGAGCTAGTGTGTCATCCAACCAACAGTCCAAACCAAGTCCTGAGTCCTGGAGATTCAGTTTTTACACAACTTATTTAAAACTGCAAACTTATTTTGAGAGAAATGTAATGCCGAGCAAATTCCGTTTTCTATCAACATAATGAGGGAATGTTGCAAGTTAACATATCTGGCGCACATTTGCAAATGTCTGTGTGTAATTGACAACAGAGTGAAAAATTGAATTTCCCCTCAGGGATTAATAAAGTATATAAAACTAAAAATTAAAAAAATTAAATTATCCTGGCTTCAAATCAATCAATTTTATTTATAAAGCCCAATATCACAAATCACAATTTGCCTCACAGGGCTTTACAGCATACGACATCCCTCTGTCCTTATGACCCTCACAGCTGATCAGGAAAAACTCCCCAAAAAACCCTTTAACAGGGAAAATATGAGCAGAGGAAATCTCTGTCGTCCCTAGGCTAATCTATACAATGTTAAACGCCACAGACTTGTGCTAATAACGTTAGCATGTTGTATTTGTTTGGAAAACGTGTTCAGTATAAGACAGTTGTTTTGTCAGTGAACCTTGTGAGTTGTAATGGAGCCAAATTATGTAATGTTAATTTTGTTAAATGTTGCTGTTGTCCCTGGTTTTATATGAGTAGAGGAAAAGAATGCTAGCTGCTAGGCTAATTTATACAATGTAAAATGCCATAGGCTTGTGCTAATAATGTTAGCATGTTGTATTTGTGAGAAAATGTGTCCAGATAAAGACAAGTGTGTTTGTGTGTGTGTAATGTGTTTAATGTGTTTAATGTATGTTTAATGTGTGTTTAATGTGAGTTTAATGTGTGTTTAATGTGAGTTTAATGTGTGTTTAATGTGTTTAACGCATGTTTAATGTGTGTTTAATGTGTTTAATGTGTTTAATGTGTGTTTAATGTATGTTTAATGTGTGTTTAATGTGAGTTTAATGTGTGTTTAATGTGCGGTTAATGTGTGTTTCTGTGTTTAATGTGTGTTTAATGTGCTCAATGTGTTTTTAATGTGCGGTTAATGTGTGTTTCTGTATTTAATGTGAGTTTAATGTGTGTTTAATGTGTTTAATGTGCGGTTAATGTGTGTTTCTGTGTTTAATGTGTGTTTAACATGTGTTTAACGTGTGTTTAACGTGTGTTTAATGTGCGGTTAATGTGTGTTTAATGTGTGTTTAATGTGTGTTTAATGTGAGTTTAATGTGTGTTTAATGTGAGTTTAATGTGCAGTTAATGTGTGTTTCTGTGTTTAATGTGTGTTTAACGTGTGTTTAATGTGTGTTTAACGTGTGTTTAATGTGTTTAATGTGTGTTTATTGTGTTTAACGTGTGTTTAATGTGTGTTCCTGTGTTTAATGTGTGTTTAGTGTGTGTTTAATGTGAGTTTAATGTGTGTTTAATGTGTTTAATGTGTGTGTGTTTTGAATGAAGTAAACTTGACAGTCTCAGTTTACAGTCTTCGGAGTGTGTCCATGGCTCTGGGGAAAAGGCTGTAGCCTACTAGAAGTATAAAGCAGCATGAAAAGTAAGGTAAAGTTCAAGTACCTCGATTTGTACTTGAGTAAAAGTGCTTATTTCAAAGAAAATCCTCTCTACAACAGAAGTGAAACTTGTCAGAGTGGATTTAACAGAACAGAAACAGAGAGGAGGATCTGACAGACTGAGTGTTCCAGGTCGTTTGGTGGTCATTAGGCAGTGGGAGGCGTTCTGTTCTCGGACACTGAAGCAAATGGCTGAGTAGAGATTTCTGGCACTTAACTTCCTTCCTCGGCACATGGAGAGGGGAAAACATCTGAAGAGACTAAGTTTTACCTCTCAACAAGACAACAGCTACAAGACCTCAGTGAGGAACAAATCTGTGTCCCAACAACACCACTGAAGTTGAAGTTGGAATAAAAATGAATACTCTGAACAGTTAGAGTGCCTCAAAAGAAACCCTCTTGTAAAACACTTCATACTCTGATCAGCTCTGTGTGACGACTAAAGGAGGATTCTGCCTCTTCAAATCCTGTGTTTTTGTTAAAAGAGAAAAATCTGAGTTTGTTGTCAGACAGGGCGAATACTATTTGCCCTCTTTATAAATGATCTTGAGGAATACTTAATTGTAAATGGATGTGAGCCGGCTCGATGTAGCGATGACATGATAGATAGTTACGTTAAACTCATGGTACTTATGTACGCAGACGACACTATCACCATGGCTACAACAAAAGAAGGACTGCAAAAAGGAATTGATCAAATGTGCCACTTCTGTAAGAAATGGAAACTAACTATAATAAAACTAAACTTACAATATTTGGCCACCGTAAAGTTGATGCTGAAATGTATCAGCTCCTCTGTAATGGTGAGGAGCTAGTAATTGTACATAGTTTTAAATATCTAGGAAGTCTTTTCAACTACAACGGGTCTTTCAAATCTGCTATCGAGGATTTCTATAAACGGGCTTCAAGAGCTCTGTTTTCTTTACTGTGTTGATAGGAAAGAACTTCTGGTCCAGAGACAAAATAGTAAAAGATGCACAATAGACGACAAGTTGATCTTCAAGTGACGGTTTAATAGCAGCGCTGCGGAGAAGGTACAGTTCTCTCAGTCTGTCACGTACATATCGACGCTTATATAGTTGGCCAAAACCCACGTCTGAAACCATCATACATTCCTCTAACCTAGGTAATGTTTTTCTCAGGGCACCCCTATGTAATTGCCTGGGGCCCCCTTGGTAACTGATTGGTGGCATCCCTATACACGTCATCCATTAGCATCCAGACTTTGGGTCTCTGCCAAAACCAGATCCAGATGTGCTGTCCATCAATCAGTACAATGAATACAAACATGATGTATGTCTATGCCTAGGTCACTTCATCCTAACATGTGTAAATGTAGGAAGTCTGATTTACCAATAGATATTAGACTAGAGCTTTTTGACAGGCTGGTGATGCCAGTTATGCTGTATGCCTGTGAGGTATGGGGGTTTGAGAAGGTAGACATTTTAGAGAAATTACACTTGAAATTCCTCAAGTATATTTTGAAAGTTAAAATGTCAACTTGTAATAATATGGTTTATGGTGAACTTGGAAGATAACCATTATGTGTTGATATCAAAACACCAATATCAGATGAATGCGGTTTTTCTTATGTTTGGTCAGACCACAGATGTGATAACATCAAATGTTTGAAGATGGCAGTTGAGCAGAGGTTAAAGGATCAGTTTGTGCAGAAGTGGCGTTATGCACTGCAGAGCATGTCCTCATGTGATTTACATTGTGAATTTAAAGAGGATTTTAAGTTTGAAAAATATTTACTCTGAAATCAAGAAGTACAGTCAGGCCATCTGTAACGTTCAATGAATGAAAGGTTTTGTAATTTGTGTAACGATGGCCAGATGAATATCACATTTTGTTTGAATGTAAAAATTTAACCATCTCTGAGAACTGAAACAAGTACTTGCCTAAATATTCTTTAAACCGCCCATCTATGTTCAAATGTACAGCTTTATTGCAGACTGATAATTCAACAACAATATGTAAACTGTGTGCTTTCTTGAATAAGGTTTTTTCAATGTTTTTTCATTCTGTTTACCATTTGCTTTGTTTTGTTTTTTGTCTTGTTTGTACTCCATACCACAATTGTGCTGAAGAGTTAATAAATATGGGTATGACTATAAAATAAAAATGTGGCCTATAGCTGATACCAATCTTTTGTTGTTGTCGTCTATTTTGTTTAGTTGTTATTTAGTCCCCCCATTTGTGCAGTGAAACAAAGAAATGTTCATAATAAAAAATAACCAAACTGTTTTATAGTGGCCTAATTAAACCCTTCATTACACTATATTTGAATGAGCACAAATTCAATCATATACATTTATGAAACAATCTTTAAAATAACCTTTCACATGAAAAACGGCTTCTTAAAGCCTCAGTGTGTAAAAATGGTGAGTAACAGTGACATCAGAGGTCAAATTCTAGATTTTTTTTTTCTTCTAGAGTTTTTCAGGAGTATCTAGTGACCAGGTGAATATTTATTTAGGAATCTAAACCATGTTACGATATGTTATAGCTTACCAGTGAGATATAGGTTACCAGTGATATATTGGTTACCAGTGAGATATTGGTTACCAGTGAGATATAGCTTACCAGTGAGATATAGCTTACCAGTGATATATTGGTTACCAGTGAGATATTGGTTACCAGTGAGATATAGCTTACCAGTGAGATATTGGTTACCAGTGAGATATTGGTTACCAGTGAGATATAGCTTACCAGTGAGATATTGGTTACCAGTGAGATATAGGTTACCAGTGAGATATTGGTTACCAGTGAGATATAGGTTACCAGTGATATATTTGTTACCAGTGAGTTATAGCTTACCAGTGAGATATAGCTTACCAGTGAGATATAGGTTACCAGTGAGATATTGGTTACCAGTGAGATATAGCTTACCAGTGAGATATTGGTTACCAGTGAGATATAGGTTACCAGTGAGATATAGGTTACCAGTGAGATATTGGTTACCAGTGAGATATAGCTTACCAGTGAGATATAGGTTACCAGTGAGATATTGGTTACCAGTGAGATATAGCTTACCAGTGAGATATTGGTTACCAGTGAGATATAGGTTACCAGTGAGATATAGCTTACCAGTGAGATATTGGTTACCAGTGAGATATAGGTTACCAGTGAGATATAGCTTACCAGTGCGATATTGGTTACCAGTGAGATATTGGTTACCAGGGAGATATAGGTTACCAGTGATATATAGCTTACCAGTGATATATAGCTTACCAGTGAGATATAGGTTACCAGTGAGATATAGCTTACCAGTGAGATATTGGTTACCAGTGAGATATTGGTTACCAGGGAGATATAGGTTACCAGTGATATATAGCTTACCAGTGAGATATAGCTTACCAGTGAGATATTGGTTACCAGGGAGATATAGGTTACCAGTGATATATAGCTTACCAGTGAGATATAGCTTACCAGTGAGATATAGGTTACCAGTGAGATATAGCTTACCAGTGATATATAGCTTACCAGTGAGATATAGCTTACCAGTGAGATATAGGTTACCAGTGAGATATAGCTTACCAGTGAGATATTGGTTACCAGTGAGATATAGCTTACCAGTGAGATATAGTTATCTGTGAGATATAGCTTACCAGTGAGATATAGCTTACCAGTGAGATATAGGTTACCAGTGAGATATAGGTTACCAGTGAGATATTGGTTACCAGTGAGATATTGGTTACCAGTGAGATATAGCTTACCAGTGAGATATTGGTTACCAGTGAGATATAGCTTACCAGTGAGATATTGGTTACCAGTGAGATATTGGTTACCAGTGAGATATAGCTTACCAGTGAGATATTGGTTACCAGTGAGATATAGCTTACCAGTGAGATATTGGTTACCAGTGAGATATTGGTTACCAGTGAGATATTGGTTACCAGTGAGATATAGCTTACCAGTGAGATATTGGTTACCAGTGAGATATAGCTTACCAGTGAGATATTGGTTACCAGTGAGATATTGGTTACCAGTGAGATATAGCTTACCAGTGAGATATAGCTTACCAGTGAGATATTGGTTACCAGTGAGATATTGGTTACCAGTGAGATATAGCTTACCAGTGAGATATTGGTTACCAGTGAGATATAGGTTACCAGTGAGATATAGGTTACCAGTGATATATAGCTTACCAGTGAGATATAGGTTACCAGTGAGATATAGGTTACCAGTGAGATATAGGTTACCAGTGAGATATAGCTTACCAGTGAGATATTGGTTACCAGTGAGATATAGCTTACCAGTGAGATATAGTTATCTGTGAGATATAGCTTACCAGTGAGATATAGTTATCTGTGAGATATAGCTTACCAGTGAGATATAGCTTACCAGTGAGATATAGGTTACCAGTGAGATATAGGTTACCAGTGAGATATAGCTTACCAGTGAGATATTGGTTACCAGTGAGATATTGGTTACCAGTGAGATATAGCTTACCAGTGAGATATTGGTTACCAGTGAGATATTGGTTACCAGTGAGATATAGCTTACCAGTGAGATATTGGTTACCAGTGAGATATAGGTTACCAGTGAGATATTGGTTACCAGTGAGATATTGGTTACCAGTGAGATATTGGTTACCAGTGAGATATAGCTTACCAGTGAGATATTGGTTACCAGTGAGATATAGCTTACCAGTGAGATATTGGTTACCAGTGAGATATTGGTTACCAGTGAGATATAGCTTACCAGTGAGATATAGCTTACCAGTGAGATATTGGTTACCAGTGAGATATAGCTTACCAGTGAGATATAGCTTACCAGTGAGATATAGGTTACCAGTGAGATATAGGTTACCAGTGATATATAGCTTACCAGTGAGATATAGCTTACCAGTGAGATATAGGTTACCAGTGAGATATAGCTTACCAGTGAGATATAGGTTACCAGTGAGATATAGCTTACCAGTGAGATATTGGTTACCAGTGAGATATAGCTTACCAGTGAGATATAGTTATCTGTGAGATATAGCTTACCAGTGAGATATAGTTATCTGTGAGATATAGCTTACCAGTGAGATATAGCTTACCAGTGAGATATAGGTTACCAGTGAGATATAGGTTACCAGTGAGATATAGCTTACCAGTGAGATATTGGTTACCAGTGAGATATTGGTTACCAGTGAGATATAGCTTACCAGTGAGATATAGTTATCTGTGAGATATAGGTTACCAGTGAGATATAGGTTACCAGTGATATATTGGTTACCAGTGAGTTATAGCTTACCAGTGAGATATAGCTTACCAGTGAGATATAGGTTACCAGTGAGATATTGGTTACCAGTGAGATATAGCTTACCAGTGAGATATAGGTTACCAGTGAGATATTGGTTACCAGTGAGATATAGGTTACGAGTGAGATATAGCTTACCAGTGAGATATTGGTTACCAGTGAGATATTGGTTACCAGGGAGATATAGGTTACCAGTGATATATAGCTTACCAGTGAGATATAGCTTACCAGTGAGATATTGGTTACCAGGGAGATATAGGTTACCAGTGAGATATAGCTTACCAGTGAGATATAGCTTACCAGTGAGATATAGGTTACCAGTGAGATATAGCTTACCAGTGATATATAGCTTACCAGTGAGATATAGCTTACCAGTGAGATATAGGTTACCAGTGAGATATAGCTTACCAGTGAGATATAGGTTACCAGTGAGATATAGCTTACCAGTGATATATAGCTTACCAGTGAGATATAGCTTACCAGTGAGATATTGGTTACCAGTGAGATATAGCTTACCAGTGAGATATAGTTATCTGTGAGATATAGCTTACCAGTGAGATATAGTTATCTGTGAGATATAGCTTACCAGTGAGATATAGCTTACCAGTGAGATATAGGTTACCAGTGAGATATTGGTTACCAGTGATATATAGCTTACCAGTGAGATATTGGTTACCAGTGAGATATTGGTTACCAGTGAGATATAGCTTACCAGTGAGATATAGTTATCTGTGAGATATAGGTTACCAGTGAGATATAGGTTACCAGTGAGATATAGTTATCAGTGAGATATAGCTTACCAGTGAGATATAGTTATCAGTGAGATATAGCTTACCAGTGAGATATAGGTTACCAGTGAGATATTGGTTACCAGTGAGATATTGGTTACCAGTGAGATATAGCTTACCAGTGAGATATAGTTATCAGTGAGATATAGCTTACCAGTGAGATATAGTTATCAGTGAGATATAGCTTACCAGTGAGATATAGCTTACCAGTGAGATATAGGTTACCAGTGAGATATTGGTTACCAGTGAGATATAGGTTACCAGTGAGATATAGCTTACCAGTGAGATATTGGTTACCAGTGAGATATAGCTTACCAGTGAGATATTGGTTACCAGTGAGATATAGCTTACCAGTGAGATATAGGTTACCAGTGAGATATAGGTTACCAGTGAGATATTGGTTACCAGTGAGATATAGGTTACCAGTGAGATATTGGTTACCAGTGAGATATAGCTTACCAGTGAGATATAGCTTACCAGTGAGATATTGGTTACCAGTGAGATATAGCTTACCAGTGAGATATTGGTTACCAGTGAGATATAGGTTACCAGTGAGATATAGGTTACCAGTGAGATATTGGTTACCAGTGAGATATAGCTTACCAGTGAGATATAGCTTACCAGTGAGATATAGGTTACCAGTGAGATATAGGTTACCAGTGAGATATAGGTTATCAGTGAGATATAGCTTACCAGTGAGATATTGGTTACCAGTGAGATATAGGTTACCAGTGAGATATTGGTTACCAGTGAGATATTGGTTACCAGTGAGATATAGGTTACCAGTGAGATATTGGTTACCAGTGAGATATAGCTTACCAGTGAGATATTGGTTACCAGTGAGATATAGCTTACCAGTGAGATATTGGTTACGTTAGGAGTGTTTTATTTCGAATTGTTTTGGTAACACGAGCAAACATTAGCACAGTAACGCTAAAATAACACGTTTTATGTGATAGTCACGGCACAGTGCGGCAAATATAGGTTGGTACGATTATAATATATGCGTCTCCAGAGTGTTCTTCCACAGGACACAGGGAGATGAGGAAGAGGAGGAAGACCAGGGAGAGGAAGGGGGCGAGGGGGTAGAGGCGGTGCAGGAACGGCCAGGGGAGGAGGTAACGTTAGTGTCTCGGCTCCCCAGAGGGAAGAGGAGGAGGAGAGGGCGGCAGCCTTCACAGCAGCGCCAGACGTATCAACAGATTAGGCTGTAGGCTAGGCTAACCATTTAGCTGTAGCTCTGGGATAACGTTAGCCAAGGCTAGGATAACGTTAGCACGTAAACGTAGCCATCATTGGAACTTAGACGAGAGGGGAAAGTAGTTGCAAACATGAAGCCAAAATGATTTTAAAACATCAGATTGAATTACCTGTCTAGCAGAAAGCAGGCAACCTCCACATCCCTTGTGAAATCCTTCTTTCCACCTGGAATAAGCAACGCCGATATTCACTCACGTTTTGTCCCGTCCTTGCTTATCTGATCTTTTTCTTTTATTTGGTGGCGTGGTTTCCCTCTTACAGGTCTTACAGGTTCACGCAGAAGCGCCCCGGATTGATCTTCATCTTAACCGTCTCCAGTGATGGCAAGTTCTAGGCAAACGTGAAAGGCGAAGTGCGTATATCTCTTTCGGCCACTGTATTCAAATATGGCGACGCAACAGGGCAGCCTCCAGCAGACGGCGCCCTGCCTGTGTATATATAGAGAAATCATTCTAAGCCTATGAGAAAGCTTCCATTTGTATGTGAATTGCATTACACTTTAGTAAATATATATTTATGAAAGCAATAGTTGATATTTGCTAATAAACAACCACGTAAATTACACATTGTAACTTTAAGTCTTTTTGCTGAAAATATCACGATTCCCTCTGGTATCTGTTTTATATTGCTGTAAAAACATCAAACAGCTGTTGCTTAAACCACTGAAATCATCAGGCCTGTATTTGGGACAGGTTTTTAATTCCTTTACACAAAACTGTAGTTCAGCAAAGATCGAGAAATACAATCAAATAGCTTATTCAAACCAGCATGAATTTTAATTTAATTTTTAATTTTATATACTTTATTAATCCCCCTGCAGAGAAATTCTTTTTTTTTCACTCTTTTTGTCATTAACACACAGGTTGATGGAATATTTAGGAATATTGTTTGTATAAAAATTAGGCTTCAGATAATATATCAATGATGAATCATTTATTTGATCTAACTCTGACAGACACAACAAATTCTCACTCTGATCTCGTCACATATTGACGTTTGCTCATGGACTCTCCACGCCCAGATACTAAGCACCTGGGTGTGTTGGTTGTTGGCGTTCTAGGACACCCTGTGAACTTCAGCCTGTTACATGCATTGTCTGCTTTCAAAACACACTTCTCCTTTCACAGGAAATGTACAGTTTGCATACAGTCTCTTTCAAAATAAACTAACACAAAAGAACAGGGTTTGGCTTTAGAATCTTACGGGACGCAAATATTTTCATTGTCTCATGTGGTGATAAGAGTGATAGCACATGTTATAGGAGCTGTTGTGCACAGATTTAAATACAGGTGTGCCTTGAGATTTTGGCTGGGCACAAAAGGTTTGAAAACCACTGGCTTAGTCTCAAATACAGAAGATTTGTTTTACTGTAGTTGTCATGTGGGTAACTTCTTTCTTCTTTCACTCTGTGCGTTCATGCATTCGTACGAGAAGCTGAATTCCACCTTAAACTCAGACAGGTGAGAGCATGAGGGAGGTATTTACGGCTGTCTGTTGCCCTGAGGGGAAATAACCTGCCTTTGTCTTTGTGTCAGTTTTATCATTCACCCAGTGACAGATCAGGGCTGGGTCAATGTTTTAAACATTTCTCTTCAGCAAAACTGCAAACCAACATTACAGTAACATCTGTTGTGCAGCTGTGTTGTGCTGAAGTAGACAAAAGACCTCTGATCTGTACATGAAGCTGCTCACAGACACAACAACGAGAGAACACGCACAGAGCTGTCAGCAGAGGAGCTCACTGTCAAAACAGTCAAAAACATAAAGGTTATTTACCTGTTAGTGGGAGTCAATGGAAGATACCCGTCTCAGTTGTGTGGTGTGAATGAGTGCTGGGTCAAAATGAAAGTGGCCTGTGCAGGGCTCGGCTCCTCCCCCTACTTCCTGTGCCTCTCTGAGGAAGTAGTTCCAGTGCTCCCCTCCTCTGAGTGTTAATCATGCTCCTGCGCTCTGACACACCCGGGATGTATGTTTCTTATCCTTGAAGCAGAGGCATAACTCACTGCAGAGGGGCGGAGTTGCAGAGCAGATAAGATGTGGGGGCTTCCCAAGTAACTGTTGTATTGATGATCTGTCAGGCCAGCTGGTTTTATGTTCGCACCCACCCAGATGATGTAATACTTGTAACAAGACAAACCACAGGCAATTCATCTGTTCACAGAGCAGGTCTTAAACATGCACTCAGGCCCTTTACTGTCATAAAAGCACCAATACTACACAAAATACTCCACAACAAGTAAAAATCATCCTGCATTTAAAACTGTACAGAAGTAAAGAATGTAACAGCAACATGTACTTTAAGTAGTTAAAGTAAAAGTGTTCCCTGCTATTCTCAACTTTCTATTGTCCCTGGAGGGCAGGTGGTTGAACAGTAAGTAAAAACACATCGAAAGGCACGAGTGAACACGTGAGAATGTACATACATAACAACTGGGGGGAGGTGGGGGAGTCATAAACACCGAGCAGAAACAACAGTGGACACTGAAATACAGTCATTGCAATTTTAAAAAAAACTGCTGGGCAAATTTAAAGATTAGAAACAACTGAAGTGAACAAGAGGCCGTAAACCGTGCATCATGACCTGCAAGGATCAACACATTCTCACTGCGATCTCGTCACATATCAACGTTTTGATCTGTGTCAAGTTCTGTTCTTTCAAGATACACTTCCATTTTCACAGGAAATTTAACGTTTCCATACAGTCTCTTTCAAAGTTAAAGCACTACGTCAGTACATCACCAGGAATTTACTTTTTTTTCCTTCAACAACAAAAAGAACAGGGTTCGGCTTTAGAATCTGAAAGGAAAGAAAAGATGTGTTCTGGGCATGCCCTCCTGGTAGGAGGCCCCGGGGCAGACCCAGAACACACCTGAAGGATTACATGTCTCATCTGGTCTGGGAACACCTCCGGTCTCCCAGGAGGAGCTGGAAAGCGTTACTGGGGAGAGAGATATCTGGGGTGCTTTGCTTGGCCTGCTGCCCCCGCGACCCGGCCCCAGATAAGCTGATGAAAATGGATGGATGGATGTACTGAGGTGGTGCAGGAATCTCTGTGGCTACAAACTTAAAGTGAAGCAAGTTTATTGCAACACACTTCACACACAAAGGCATGGGCCTTTTCATTCAAAAATAAAGCTGCAAACTGCAGCTACATACATCATATCATGCTAAAAGTCTGAGGCTTAAGCGACACGTCACAGCTAAAAAGTGTGCAGTCTGTTATTAGAGTAAAAACATATTATAAAGTGGTTTCCTTTATGGTCCAGTTGACCAATAGCCTTCCTTTGTCTGTGATCAGTGCAAATCTTGAAGGCCATGTGGCTGAAACGTTGATTTAAATAAACTGCATATGGAGCCAGAGTGTGCAACACTTTCTTCTATAACATGACATTATTCAGATGTTTGTTCACCATCAGGGCAACAAGACGGTTAAAGTCTGTTGAGGGCGGGGCCGGCTAGATGCACTCATAAAACCTCATAAAAATATATAGACCTAGCTTTACTGAGTTAAATGAATGTTGTTTATTAACCTTTAAACATCCAGTAATTTGTTCCAATAATCAGTAAAGTTCAGTGGTGAGCTGTGTAACTACAGGTCACTGCTCTAGGAAGCTGTGAAGGTAAAGAGCTCTGCAGCGCGACCTGTGCAGGATTCTGACCCTGATGAGTCTCATCAGAGGAGGGACCAATGATATCTTATCAGCTAAGTATTAAAAAAACAAAATCTTAGTTTCATATTCATTCATCCATCCACCTGCATTGAGACACCTTGCATCAGCATCTACTTTACAGTAAGTGATCTTTTCCTCTCTATATATTAATACATTTAAGGTCCTGTTAGAAACAGTTAGTGAGAAGGAGACTCAGTGTTGATACCACTACCTGTTGTCTTCAACCACGTTTTCACCATGCGGTTCAGTTTGGTACATAAGAACGTGTTTGTTTTTCTCTGTGTCCACTGTGAGAAGTTGTGGATGGTACCAGTACAATCATTTTTGTGCAGGGGTGAGTTGTGGCCAGTTTAAAGCTTGTGTACAGTTAGACATGCATTTCAATCAGGAGAGACAGAAGAATAAAGTAAAGATAATATTTGATACAGAATATGAGTGAACAGATGAACAGATGATTTGTGCTGATATGATTTAACAGAAGTCTTTGGACACCAGATGGAGATATCTTACTATAGAATGACTATATAAACTCTGTGTGTGTTCCACGTTTTTCTCCTCACTGACTTGGTCAATCCATGTGAAATTTGGCACAGTGGTAGAGGGTCATGGGAGGATGCCAATGAAGCAATATTACATCAGTTGGCCAAAGGGGGGCGCTATAGCAACCCATTGAAATGTCAAACTTTGAATGGGCATATCTCATGCTCAGACATGAAACTTTGCACAGAGATGCCTCTCCTCATGAGGAACACATTTGCCTCAAGAACCCATAACTTCCGCTTATATAGATTTTCCGCCATTTTGAATTTTTTGAAAAACACTTCAAATGGATCTCTTCCTAGGAAGTTTGAGCGATCTGCATGAAACTGGGTGAACATAATCTAGGGAACAATATCTAAAGTTCCCTCTTGGCAAAAGTTGGAAAACTTACTAAAACTGAGCTTCTATAAGGCAATGAATATTGCGGAGGGCGTGGCTCATCACATAAAGGTGTATAACATCTCAAGGGTTTCACCCATCACCACGCAACTTTGTAGGCATATGACCACACATAATCTGAGGGGACCCCTCCATTATTGACCCCATCAAACAAAATGGGGGCGCTAGAGAGCTCATTTCTTATCTAGGCCTAACCGCCATATGGATTTTTACTAAACTTGGTAGATATGTAGAACAGGACGCCTCAAGGTGACTGGAGAAATTTAACTCTAATTGGCAACTGGGTGGCACTATAACAACAGGAGCCTATCCCAGCTGACACTGGGTGAGAGGCAGGGTTCACCCTGGACAGGTCACCAGACTATCACAGGACTGACACATAGAGACAAACAACCATTCACACTCACATTCACACCTACGGACAATTTAGAGTCACCAGTTAACCTGCATGTCTTTGGACTGTGGGAGGAAGCTGGAGCACCTGGAGGAAACCCACGCTGACACAGGGAGAACATGTCAGAGCACCTGGAGGAAACCCACGCTGACACAGGGAGAACATGTCAGAGCACCTGGAGGAAACCCACGCTGACACGGGGAGAACATGTCAGAGCACCTGGAGGAAACCCACGCTGACACGGGGAGAACATGTCAGAGCACCTGGAGGAAACCCACGCTGACACGGGGAGAACATGTCAGAGCACCTGGAGGAAACCCACGCTGACACGGGGAGAACATGTCAGAGCACCTGGAGGAAACCCACGCTGACACGGGGAGAACATGTCAGAGCACCTGGAGGAAACCCACGCTGACACGGGGAGAACATGTCAGAGCACCTGGAGGAAACCCACGCTGACACGGGGAGAACATGTCGGAGCACCTGGAGGAAACCCACGCTGACACAGGGAGAACATGTCAGAGCACCTGGAGGAAACCCACGCTGACACAGGGAGAACATGTCGGAGCACCTGGAGGAAACCCACGCTGACACGGGGAGAACATGTCAGAGCACCTGGAGGAAACCCACGCTGACACAGGGAGAACATGTCAGAGCACCTGGAGGAAACCCACGCTGACACAGGGAGAACATAAAGGCTCCCCCAACCCCAGGGTTCGAACCAGGAACCCTCTTGCAGTGAGGCAACAATGCTAACCTCTACACCACTGTGCTGCCGAGTTTCTTTTCGCCGATATGTTTCAGCAATGCTGTGGTTAACATGTAGTTAGGTTTTGGCACAAAAACACTCGGTTACAGTTGGGACAAGATCATGCTTTGGCTTAAAATACCTGATTTTTTCAATCTCTTCTTGTGGCACTATCCCCGGTGGGAAAACAGCCGCGGGTCACCACAAAACAGTCTGTTTTGTTGTTCTCGATCAGTGGTCTACTGCTAGGTTAGCATCTTACATAGGTGACACACCAGACAGCTTATATAAATGGACTGCACTTGTATAGTGCTTGCCAAGTCTTCTGACCACACTACATGTCACATTTGCCCATTCACACACTGGTGACCGAGGCTACCATACAAGGTGCCACCTGCTACTCAGTAACCATTCACTTGCACTCACACACTGCAGGAACAGCCTTCACAATTTGGGGTTCGGTATCTTGCCTAAGGATGCCTCAACACGCGGACTGGAGGAACTGGGGATCGAACTGCTGATCATCTGATTGGTGGATGACTCGCTTTACCTCTGATCCACAGCCTCCCCTATATAGGAGCGTATATAGTATATACTACATCATATCGTTATGTATGAAATTCATCACAACAAATGTAAGGTACTCATGGTTTGCAGAAATGTACAATGCCAACATTTTCTTCTGGCGACTGAGCTGCAGTCCAGCTTACCTTCCATCAGCTCAGCTCATGTTGTGCCGATCACACTCAGCTGTTCTACAATCACTGTAACTTTCCTCAACAATTTCATAATGTCTAACTAATGTCAGTCCATTTGTCCCATGCTAACCACCTCTCTGTCTCCAGCTGATCATGGAGATCCTTCAACCCTTAAGGGGCATCTACAACCTGTTGGACAGAGTGAAGAAAAATAATCAGCAGTGCCCCCACGTTGAGCAGAGACTCAGAGCTCTGGAGAAGCTGATGCTTTTCATCCTAAAGAAGGAGCAGGAAGAACTCTCTGATGATGTCATCAAGGCTCTGGGGAAACTCGATGAGGTTATTTTATCAGCTGCTGAGCTGACCAGGAAATTCACAGGGTCATTCAAGCTGACTCAGGCGGTGAAATCCAACGACTACAAATCAGAGTTTGACAACCTGAACAAAAGTCTCACTGATGCCTTTGTGACTTTGTCGGCGGCTCTGCATGTCCACCAGGGGAAGAGACTGGACGAGCAGGAGAACATGTTGCAGGAGCAGAGGAAGATGCCGGCAGAGCAGGAGAGGAAGCTGCAACGAGTGGAGTCAAAATTAGCGTATGAATGTCGGGCATACTACTGTGTTCTGCAATAAAGAGGAGCAAAGTCCATGTGGGTGGAGCAGCGCTCAGATCTTCTGATCAGTCACAGACACTCATGAAGATTAGATTCTGGAAGTAAGTCTCAACGTCATGTTTCAGACTCTAATAATCATGTCAACTATTAATTCCTTTATGTAATATTGAGAATTTTTCCTTCAGGATTTGGTGACAGTGTTGGTTCCTGATGTTTTGGTGCAGGAGGCAAACTGTCACTTCCGAGCAGGGGTGTAAATATAGACATTGCATGCAGTGCAGTTGTAGTGGGGCCCCTGAGGTGGAGGGGCCCGTAGAGAGGCCGGGCCCTTGCAAGTGATTCAGATTGCCACCTTGAAAATATACCTGTGTTCAAGGATAAAAAAAGAGAATATCATTATTTTCAAAATGTGCCGTTTGCTATATATGTCCTCAAAAAGACAAACACATCGACGTCATGGTTTTCCTTTTTCTTTTTTGAATAGTCAGCAGCGATCTAAAAGAAAATTATATGCTTTTCTATATAAGCTATAAAATCTATAAATATACTATAAAACTATTCAATTAAACGATTCATTTCTTACTGTCTTTAATATTTTTGTCAGATATGCAGTGATGAGTGCTGGGTAATATGTACGTTGATGTCGTTGACAATACATGTATGATAGCATGCACTAGGGCCCACAATAATAGTGTGCACTGGGGTCTGTCGTAGCTTCCTTTACACCACTGCTCTGGAATGTGGAGCAAACATGCAAACCGAATAAAACAGACTTATGCACATCTGACTAAAAGACTGTGTATGTGTATTTCTGTGTTCGCGTGTACAACAGTTTTAGTCCTGAATCTACACACTACACAAGTTTTATTCACGTGGCTTCAGGTGCAGACCAGACAGAAGATCAGGTTTAGAGCTGCTTTCCTTCAGTTTTCATTGTTCAGGAGGTTTTTACAAGGAACTGAATTATTGGCAGAGGTCTCTTCCTCTCCAGAACAAACAGAGCAGGTGATATAAACAGGTTGTAGCATAACTTAAGGCCTAAGAGAACTTTCTTATTTAGGAGTTATTGATTATAGTTAATTAAATAAATTGGGCGCCAGACAAGTACTTAAGCCTGTCAATAAATACTCAGGGAGCCGCTCAGGCCTCACCTGCCCCACGCTACAGAACACAAATAATCAGGTCAAAAGGTCAAAATGCAGTTTCAAACAAGTCATTATTTCAATATTTCTTTCACACTTTACATAAACCAAAGTCACTTTCTTAGAAACATATATTGAAAATGAAAACATAAAAGTCCCAGAGAGTCTCAGTGTGACTCCTTTTTTTTCACCGTCCATTATGAGAATGAGTGTGTCTCTGGGTGTGTGTGTATGTGTGTGTGTGTGTAAGGGGGGGTTTCAGTCAGTCTCTGAGGAGCTGAGAGAGGGGAAATCCAGGCTCAGTAATGAGGGATAAATTTATGGGTTGGAGAGGGGAATGGAGATGTTGTATGAGAGGGTCAGATTATTGGTTGACGGTGAGGTTGGTGAGAACAGACAGGTGTGAGGAGAGCCTTTTATTTCTGTGGACAAACATCATAAGAGCAACAAAAGGCAAATGAATTGATCAAACCCGCTCTTGACGTTTTCCGGAGCTGCAGAGCAACAAGTCAGCGGTTTCTCAGCTCCCAAATCCTCCGCTCCACTACAACAATAATCACAATAAAATATTAATTTCATGATTGCAATGTTAGGATCTTCAAGTTCCTCCATGAAAGGAGAACTCACGTCAAGGAGCTTGTGAAGATCAATCAAAAGGTGAATAACTTGGACTCAGAAAAATGTTTTGTTTGGTTCAAAAACTCCTCTTCTCATGCCACTCTCCTCCACACTGGCTCTGTCCTCCTCTCACACCTCACAGGTGTACACAGTCAGCAATTATCTTCAGCTCTTCTGCTTGACCACACCCCTCCTTCACCATTACAACCACTCCCCTGCTGTCACACCCACTCCTCCTCTGCTCAGAGGCCGTTTACACGTACACGGTGATTTTGATAAACGGAGACATCTTCCTTCCTTTGAGATTTCTCCTCTGAAAACGAGTCTTTCTAAAAACTCTGGCCAGAGTGGAGATTTTGGAAAACTCCAGTTGCGCGTTTGCATGTAAACTGAGATAAACAGAGATAAACTGAGATAAACGGAGTTATAGGCAGCCGACGTCACAGTATGCGCCGGAACTTGCGCCTGTGTCAAAAGTGCGACCTTTGTTGCTATGGTGACAACGGATACATGGAAGGCTTGAGCTTGTCGTTACACTGCCACCTACAGGTTTGGCATGCTCTTGTGTATATATACACGGGTAAGTGTAAACGAAGATCTTTTTGAAAACGGAGATGGTGAAATGTCCGTTTATGAAAATAGCCAGCAACGTGTAAACGGCCTCTCAGAAGAAAAGGAGCAGCCTGCTGTTTTTAGGTGGTAAAACACTGAATAAAGCAGTTTCACGTTACAAATCAGTTTCTCCCACGCTGCTCTTTGCAGTAGATGGGCTTCTGACTGCGGTGGCCAATGCAAAAACGTGAAAATGAAAACAGCTGGAGCCAGTGTTTGGTTTGTCCATGCTGGGCTACTGTAGATGATACAATATTATCATGATTTTAAAAGTGCTGCGATATGCTGAGTATTGCAATAACATATATTGTGATTTATGACCTTTTGTTCAACTGTAAATTTTGTCCCCAGAGGGAAACTTTGTCAGCATCTGTTTTATCTAGAAAAATAAAGTTTACGAACTGTACGTCTCACCTCAATCTTTTTTTTTTTTTTTTGCAGCAACAGCAGCAGCAGATGGTGTGTAGTGTAGTTATTCAAGTAGGCTACCAAAAGTTTGATTTGTATTTGTAATGTTATTAATGTATATAATTTAAAAAAATCAATACTCAGCATCTGTGTAACAATTAAGTATTGGCAGGGAAAAATATTGCGAGAAGATGCTGTGTTGATTTTTTCCCCCACACCTAATATGGTCGTGCAACATGGCGATCTCCATAGACAAGTACCTGTTCCCTATAGCTATAGATACAAACGACTAATTCTAAGGTAACAAAAACACAACAATTTTTATTTTCAGGTGATTATGCACTACAGAAAACAGGCTTATTATATTATATTCAATTTCTGTCAATATATCCCTCTAAATCCTACAAACTGAACCTTAATTTCATCACCTGGCACCAAATAAAATTTAAAAGTGACCCAACATAGAGTATGATGTACTGCATGTGTCCACAATCAATAATAACATGTGTTGTTCAGCCTGAACACCATAAGAGGGTGCTATGAGTCTGAAGAAATAAGTTTTAATTATACAAAATGATTGAGTCTCTTCTGATCAATGTGCTTGTCAAACATACAGATATCCTGCTGTAAATAATCTCTAAAAGACCATAAAAAGAGAATATGGCCATAATTAGTTCTTACAGATCATTAAAAATGGTAAAACTAATTATTATATGTTAAAGACTAAATAGATGAAATAAACCTTTCATTATGTATTTCATTACAGATGTGCTCTTGAGGATAAAAATTAATCTCCAAGTTCAGATTTTGAGGTTGCTCCTTTGATAGAAAGTTCTGTGTCACATTCTAAGCAGAAGTTCTTGTTCTCTACACAGTTCACGAGTCACCACCTATGACTTGTTGAAATGACAATATTAACTTACATGACATCCAATTTCAGTGGGAATTCTGTATTGTCGTCTGACAGCCAGCGTTTGCCCTATGCCTCAGCACTGATTGTCATTCACCACGTTTACATGTTATGGTACTGGTTTGACTAGGCCATTTAATTGGACCACTGTCTTTATCCCAGATTACAAGCACGGGACGGGAATCGATTTATTGCCCAAAGTATGTCAGACTCCACTACAGTAGGTGGTGATATGCCCCCTTTCAGCTTATCAGTACTGGACCTTTTTACAGATGACCTGTGATGTCACAGACCAAACAAACCAGCGTCATCCAGCTGTTCCGCCACAGTTTTGAACAGGTCACCATTCTGTGTTTTCCTCTTATCCATGTATTTTAAAATATTTATCTCTTTCAGCTGACACAGCATGAACTGTGTCTCCTCGTTCGTCTAAAAATGCACACCTCTGGATGTAGATTTCACCATGTCATCAGTGGCTAGTGTTATTAGTTCCCGGGGAGAAAACTGTGGAGCGAGTGCAGAGCGCCTCGGCTAGTTTGGATCTAATTGACTGACTAAAGTCGTTGAAATCCAGCGCTTGCCAGTGACTTGCGGTGTCAGAAACCAATGAAAAAAGGTTTCCTTTAACGTTGGCATGATACATGGCTGATTGTCGTTATAGTTTAATGGTGCCCAGCAGCATCAGGGGGAAACACGGGGAGACAAGGATGAAAGTTAAGGTGGCGAAAGTCCAACTGGGGCAGGTGGGAGAATTGGTGGACGAGTCCAGTAAACACAGACTTTCACCCGAGAGATTCTAAAGCTAAACCCTGTTCTTCCTAAATCCAAACACGTGCTTTTGTTGGTGAAGGGGAAAAAAAGTACATTTGTGGTGTTGTACCAATGTAGTGCGTTTATTCTGAAAGAGACTGTATGTAAACGTTAAATTTCCTGTGAAAACAGAAGTGTGTTTTGAAAACAGACAATGCATGTAACAGGCTGAAGTTGACACGGCGTCCCAGAACATCAACATCCAACACACCCAGGGTACCTTGGACGTCATATGTGGACGTGGAAAGTTCATGACCAAACGTGGACATGTGACGAGGTCACAGTGAGAATGTTCTGGAGTGTATGGGCATTAAAACAAATAAATAGCAAATATGTGATGTGCTACTATAGGTAACTTTTTAGAAATAATTATGAGGGGGGTGCCCTTTCCTGCCCCCCAAAATGTCTGTGCACGGCCCTGCACTACGGACAGATGTAGTAAGAGGTGCAAGCATGCAGCTCATGGAGAGAGATCTTTGTCCTCACGTGCCACAGAAATATTTTGACTTCTTACAACATGTTTCCCTTGTTTTAAGAGAAAAAAGAGCCGTAACCATATGTTGTTACAACAGTTGCATTTTGGGGTGAAAAAGTCATTGGACCCATGATGTTAACGGCAGGATTGGAGGCCATGTTGGTGGACAAAGGAATGGAGGCCATGGGTCCAGGTAGAGAAATTGAGGATCTAGAGGTAGATATGATGCTGCACACAGGCATGGGAGTTGTGGGGCTGTACACCGTCATGGTGGGCATGGCGCTGGGGTATGGTGTAGCAGGTGTGGGGTCGTACATTGTCATGGTGGGCATGGTGCTGGGGTATGGTGTAGCAGGTGTGGGGTCGTACATTGTCATGGTGGGCATGGTGCTGGGTAAAGACATAGCAGTTGTGGGGCTGTTCATCGTCATGGCGGCTGTGGAGCTGGACACAGGTGTAGCGATTATGGGTCTTCTAGTCTTTCTACTTGCTTTAACAGTTGTATACACCTTGTGCAGCATGTCGCCCTGCTCAATCAGTAGAGCCCCAGACAGGACCTGGAAGGTATCAGTGAGACTTTTGTCCACCATGTAGAACTTGTCTTCGTGGCTGCTGGACTTCACGAAGCTCATAAAAGCATTAGTTTGAGAGTATTTCTTCATCAGCGTCTTGGCAGAGGTCAGAGTGGTGCAGAGTTCCCTCAGAGAGTTCTCCACAGTGGCAGAGATTCGTCTCGGCCCTCTTTTTTTGATGGCAAGAACCAGTTCCTCCAGTGCTTTGACTCTCTGGGCGACTTGCTGGCAGCGTTCCTTGTTGGCCTTCACATTCTGAGCCAGCTTGTAGATTTTAAAACACAACGACAAGGTAAAATCCACAAGTGACACAATGTTACCTAACGGATCCAACACCTGTGGAGACAGAGAAGCAGTTAGCTTAGACTGACATGAAATGGTGCCACAGTTAGCTGAACTCAAAGGGAAACTTTGATATTTTTTAACCTGGTCTCTATTTTTCCATGTTTTTGTGCCCAAGTAACAAATGGAGACAATCTCTGAAATTGTTTCAGTATTGAAAAAGGCTACAATGTAAATACCTGGGGACAATCGTGCATCGTCAATTTAAGCCCACTGAAAATACTTGGTCGATCCGGATTGTTTTTCAATGTGTGTAACCAAGTCTCGCTAAAGGAGAGGTGTTGCTCTGAAATCTTGCTGACTTTTTCACATTGTCAAAATCAGCTAAATATTTAGTTGTGACACTGAAAATTTTAAGCCCCATTTCCACCAAACCCTTTCAGTCCAGCACCTTTGGAACCAGCAGTAACCCTTCAGACATGGTACCTAGACCCTGGGTCTGTTCAGACAGTCCTCTTAAATGTGGGCGGGGTTGTTGTCACTCACTGCTCCGTCCAGCACTCGCTGTATTTCCTCATCAGCGGTGACACAGATGGAAGTCTGCACCTGGTTTATCGTCCACAGAACGAGGCTGCACGCCCACATTTTCACAACAAAATAGAACAGGCTGCAGTGAGAGTCTCTCTCCATGGGATATTTAAAAATAGCAGCTTTGTGTATTTAGTCCTTCTCAGGCAAGCTCAGGGGTTTAGTGTTGCTGTAGCCCACAGGAAGTGAGGATTAGAATATATGACCTTCACATAATCCGCTCCAAATTCATCTATATTTTTAAAGTCATTACTAAAAGTGTGTGTCATATAAAAACTAAAGTGATGGTCAAAGTTGTCACAGTGAAATTTAAGGTGTGCTGATGGATTCACGTCATCAACTCATGCATTGAGTAACATTACAAGTTAACGTTCCACCTTAAAAGTTGCCGGCAGTCGGCCCAGTGAATGAAGTTATTTTTTCTCAGACTCCAGCTGCTGTGAGAGGCAGCAAAACATCCTTTCATTTTATAGTTACAGTTTACTAATAAAACTCTCCACAGTATGAACAGTGGTTACATGAGCCTCAAAACCAGACACAACTCAGCCCTGAGCACAGTGACCGTCCTCTACTGACCAATCAGACTGCAGTGTTCACAGCTCCACCTTTTAGTACCAGATCTGTGTGCTAGGTACCCCAACAGAGGGGGGACCAAACATGGGGACGCTAAGGAACGCTTCTGTTGGTACCATCCACAACTTTACACTGTGGGAATGGAAAATATATACTGAACTGTACCATACTGTTCTGTGGAAACAGGTCTTGCAGTCTTTGTTTTTTATCCCAAACAGCCAGATACAGACAGCTTGTTCCACTCCATTACTCAGGCAGACATATTCATCAACACGGAAGCTGCAGTTGTGGTTGCTCTAAGTAATTAACCTAAACCTGCAATACCAGATTTTTTGGGCTGCTACAGGCCATCCAAAACAGGTTTTGATCACCAACCTACTTAATTAATATGTTGAACTGATGAACAACAAACATTTGCATATTTTCTGCTCCAGCAGTTATATGAACAGCATGATGATTCATTAGGACTCTTTGTGTTTGTGTCACCTGATGAAAGTCCAGTATTCTGTCTCGTTGAGCTGTTTTTAACTGAGGAAAATATCTGTTGCCTCAGCTGATAAATGCTCCACTATGTTCAACAGCTAGTCTTTATGAAGTACTGAGAACTGTTCTACTGAAGTCAGCGTAGCAATACGACATTATAAAAATACTCAAACATATTTCTGAATGCTCATTTATACCTATTAATGATGTTGATAGGCTAATTTAGACTTAATGCACAGTGTTATGTTTGACTCAGGGCTAGATCAACACTGAAACAGGTTTTGCCTGCTGTAGTCATTCCTTTATATTCTAAAATTACAGTCTTTTTGTTACCAAAACATCTTAACAAGGAAACTTTGGGATGTGGTAGGATTAGCTTCAGATAAACTTTAACATATCTGTGCATAGAACGAGGACGTGGATTTTGTCCCCCATCATTTACATTGACATGGTATAAGAGGTTGATGGCAGAAGGAGGAAGGATTACAACAAACAAAACCAGTTTCTTATCCCAAAACCCAAATCCTTCTAATGTTCCTTTATGATTTAAGATGGATTAATCAGCAAAATAAACCAGTTTGGAACAAGGTGGTTTATCTGACAAATGCATTTATTTACACAAAGCTAGTTGAAAAGTTGATAGTCTACTGATGATTCACTTGACAGTGGTGATAATATAAGATGTCATAACAGAGCAAAGTTTTAAAAGGAGTTCAGTTATAAATTATCAAAAACCTTAAAAGATTATTTACCTCAGCCATCTCCTTAAGTGTGCGTTCGTCCATTTGTGTAAGTTAGAGAAAATGAAAGTACATACCGGAAACATCTATGATGCTATGCCAACCCATTCCAACAAACACAAAACAACAAACCTGCCTATCCTGTCCAAGGTACCCTGGGTGTGTTGGTTGTTGACGTTCTGGGACTAGGGTTGCCACCTTGGATTTGTGAAAAAAAGGGACACTCGACCAAATGTTTGAGGCGGAGGGCTCGGCCATTATTACCAGTTCAGACTGACCAATGAACATGAAATTTGGACATAGGAGACCAGATTTGCCATCATTTCATGTCCTTCTATGTGCCTGTATTTTAGATTTTTTTTATATCAATGAAAAAAACAAATCTGTGTTACTAAATTCTTACATTTTTACATGTATCTCAGCATAGCAAGTTGGAAAATGACATATTCTGCCATATATGAAGAGGGGAGACTCTCTGGAATCTGGCAATATAAGAACCATGATGCTGGGACATTCTGTCACTTCACAGCTGTCCAAAACATGTGGTTTGTCCCAGGCGGACATGATTGCCAGTATTTTTTCATTATTGCAAGAAATTCCATTGACTCATTCACAAGTCAAAAATGTGTTTTATCTAAAAGAAACATGCAATATTTACATCTAAGATCATAGAAAAATAGTCAACCAAGTGCAATGATGTCTTCCAAGATAATATTTGCCACTTTGATTGCAGTAAAAAAAAAAAATTGGGCATGGGGGGGGGGGGGGGCGGGGGGGCACGTGTCCCCCTCAGTGTATATGGTGACTACGGCCCTGTCAGCATGCATAATTAGGCTGCAGTTGTCTGGGTGCGCAAAGGTGAAGTGGCTGGTCTTGTCATACAAAGTTTGATGGAGTGTCAACTGGACAATATGGAGATATTTGCATCTTGAAAGCCGGACTACAAATGTGGATAGACAGGGAGAAACACACACAAGCCTAAGACATGGTAAGATACGATATTCCTCACTATATGAAGTGACTGATAACAAGATCTGTATAATGGGTTGTAAAGAAATTCGTCAGGATTTTATTTTGTAGACAATTGATCTGTATTTATAGTGTGATGGGATGACAGCACAATGATGTGTGTGGTATCATTGGAAAGCTCTGCTCCTGCGCTTTCATGTGACATGCGTGTCATTTCTGTGCGAGCCTGCATTCTCGAGTAATCCATCCAAGAGTAATGTGTGTGCAAAGCTGTATGAAAGCTCTGTTATACATAATTTTAGTGTAACTTTATCATTTTTTTCAGTGTGAAAACATTCGGAAAGCTACGATTCCGCTGTTTCACGTGATATTCGTGGCTTCTCGCTGTGACGCACGGTCGCGGAGAAAAACCATAGAGAAGAACAGATGTGAATTTGGACGCAGTATGCATCGTTTGGGCCCGTAGGGTTAAATATAAATGGAAAAAATACAAATTAAAACATGATTGGATGTGCAGATATAGTAAGTGAACTGTTAGGACTTCCCACAGCTCCTCTTACCTCTTTGTTGTCTCTCTGACACAGATGTTCTTGAGCCTGTTGCACTGATTCTGGATGGACTCCTTGGCCTGCTGCTGCTGCATTTTCCCCAAAAAACGGGACAAATTGTGTCCCAGGAGAGATTTTTTTTTTCCTGGGACAGCTGATGAAAAAAGAGAACAATTCTGGGAAAAACGGGACGGGTGGCAACTCTACCTGGGACGCTGGGTCAACTTCAGCCTGTTACATGCATTGTCTGCTTTCAAAACACACTTACACTTTCACAGGAAATGTACAGTACAGTCTCTTTCAAAAAATACTACATTGGTACAACACCGCAATTTTTGTTTTTTCCTTTAACAGCAAAAGCACGTGGTTACGTTTACCCAACACATGCACACAGATGGGTTTAAGAAAAAATATCCGGGTTTAGGTTAACAATCTTATGGGAAGTGAAGAGCGGCCTCCTGGGCAAAAGTCGGTGGTTGTTGATGGTTGATGTTGCCTGACATGTGAAATGTTTTGATATTGTGGTTCTTAGGTGGCTAATATTAGGTAACGTTAGCTTGCTTACACAGAGGAAGTGCCATCTAGCTAACGTAGCAAAATACAGTCTTGAGTGGATAATGTCAGCTAATTCTTCCAGACTCCCAAAGCTGGTTTGCAAACAAAGCAAACAATGCTAGATCTTTCCAGCATAGCTAAGTTAAAGCTAGCTGGCTAACCTTACCTTGCTTGCTCGCTAATATTTTCATGTCATTGGTTCGACATCCCATTAGTCCGACTGTCCGCGGTGCTGAACGGTTCGCAGCGGGCGTATCGTGCCCCGCGACCGGCTTGAGGCAGAGCAGGCTCACGGCTTATGTGTTTGTCACTTTCTTTTTCATTTTAACCCGCACCATGATCTTTTCCTGACCCTAACCAAGTGGTTTTTGTGCCTAAACCTAACCAGACCTTAACCACAGGGCATCATGATGATTTCAGAACAGACTTCGGAACAATGAGTTTAATATGGTCGGAACAATGGGCTGTCGAACCAATGGGCAGTTCCCACCAAAAGTAAGGCAGTGGTGGCCAATTAGCTAATTCCTAAGCTAACGGTAGTCAGCGAGCTGTAAATTAGCGACATGGCGTGGATCCGCCGTTGGTTGCTTTGTAACATTGGCTGACAAAGTAATTTGATAACGCCAAGCAAGTTAGTATCATGGAGCTAATGGTCCAAATAAAATAAAGTATTATTACAAATAGTAACGTTATATTAAATGTGATTGTAATTTATTTTCCAAAAGTCTTTCATGATGTTGGTGAATCATTTCTGTCTCGTGTATGTCACGTCATTGTTATTGGCTCCTAAAGTATCAAAATTAAAAGTACTGTCTCTGCAGAAAAAATGCCCTTGATTGGCATATTTCTTTTATAAATATCAAATCATATTGTTAATACTGCATCAAACATTGTACAGTTGGCTAGTTTAGTCTAGTGGTTCCCAAATATGACCCATGATACTAGCTTATGTACCATGACAAACGCTGTTGATACCTCTCATTTTAAAGATTTATTTTGGAACCACGTGAGCAGGTTTAGAGGGGAAATGTCTATTTAGTGGAAATGCTAACAGCTTATAAACACCTGAAACATGACAAGGGACCCCCACCAGACAAAAATGTTGGGAGCCATTGATTTGATATAATTATAATTTAATCTTTAACAAACTGTTACATTTAGTCTGAGAAGCACTGTAAAATACATAGTGCAGTAAAAAGTGCAAATAATAATAAAATGCATATATTTTGGTCTTCCCAGAGGTCTTTCTATGTCTTTCTATAGCATTTCTCCCTCATTTTGTTGGATAAAAGAGTCACTGACCACCTAACTTTTTACAACAGATAGTTAGTTTATGGTGAAAAAGTCACTGGGGCCATAGGTCTGGTGAGGAGCATGGGGGCCATGGTGCACGGTGCTTTCATCGGGGCCAGGAGGCCTAGGACAGACTTGGGAGCTGGGGTGTGGATATGAATGGGGGACACCATAGCATGGGGCAGGCATGGGGACAGTGGTGGTGGAGAAAGGACCAGGGGGAATGGTTCCGGATACAGGACTGGGTGGCATGGTATAGTGAACAGGCAAGGGAGGCTGGATGCTGGGGGGAGGCCCATGGGGCATGGGGTTGGACATTGGCAGCGGGTGGATATTGCTGGGGTGATGCATAGGGATTGTGAAGCCATACATTGGATTGGGGGGCAGGGTGCCAACAGGGACACCACGAGGCTGATCACTGTAATACTCCTCACCCTGTCTCCTTCCTGAAAACGTTTCCATCACTTGGTGCAGCATGTTCCCGTGATCGATCTGCAGAGCACCTGACAGAATCAGGTGGTCATTAGTGAGTCTTTCATTCAGCATGTGGAACTCGTCTTCATGGCTGCTGGACCTCAGGAATTTCTTAAAAGAATTTCTTTTTGAGTATTTCATCATCAGCCCCTTGGCAGAGGCCAGAGTGGTGCAGAGTTCCCTCAGAGGGTTCTCCACAACACCAGAGATTCGTCCCTGCCCTCTTTGTTTGATGATAAGAACCAGTTCTTCCAGTGCTCTGACTCTCTGGGCGATTCGCTGGCAGCGCTCCCTGTTGGTCTTCACATTCTGAGCCATGTTGTAGACTTTAAAACACAGGGACAAGGTAAATTCCACCAGGGACAAGATGTTTGTGACATTGCCCATTGGATCTTGGCTTTTCTGTAGAGACAGAGGAAGTTAGCTTAGATTGAAATGGAAAAGTGCCACAGTAAAGATGAAGTTAAACAAACTTGTGAACTGCACAAAGTGGACTGAAGTGAACTGAAAATTAAATAAGTCTGGTGAACAGGAGCTGAAGTGAGTGACAGCCTCTGACTGTCTGTTAGAGGTGGGTGGAGCCATCTAACCTGATGTCTTGGACCTGTGCAGGCTGTGTTATTTTGGCTGACTTATCCTCTGTTTTACCAAATCTGCCTCTTTGGTTTGACTTTTTTATTTTGCCTTCACAGTGCCACAGGTGTGTTATTTTATTTTTGCAAATTTAACCACAGTTTTTCGCATTCTGTGTTTTTCCATCCCAAACAGATACAGCGGTTCATTATTCGGGCTGACATTATTCGGCAACTTGGAAGCTGCGATTGTGGTTGCTCAAAGCAATTAACTACCCAGATTTTTTTGGCTGCTTAGGGCCAACCTAAACAGGTTTTGAACCCTGGCCTTTTAAGTTGATATGCTGAACTGTTGTGCAACAAACACTGGCTTATTTCCTTCTCCAGCAGTTACAGAACAACATCATGATTCATCAGGAGTCTTTGACTTTTTGTCCACCTGTTGAAAGTCCTGTCTTTTAGTCCAGTCTTTAAAGCGGGTGTGGAGGGTGGAGCCTATCCCAGCTGACACTGGGTGAGAGGCAGGGTTCACCCTGGACAGGTCACCAGACTATCACAGGACTGACACATAGAGACAGACAACCATTCACACTCACATTCACACCTACGGACAATTTAGAGTCACCAATTAACCTGCATGTCTTTGGACTGTGGGAGGAAGCTGGAGCACCTGGAGGAAACCCACGCTGACACGGGGAGAACATGTCAGAGCACCTGGAGGAAACCCACGCTGACATGGGGAGAACATGTCAGAGCACCTGGAGGAAACCCACACTGACACAGGGAGAACATGTCAGAGCACCTGGAGGAAACCCACGCTGACACGGGGAGAACATGTCAGAGCACCTGGAGGAAACCCACGCTGACACGGGGAGAACATGTCAGAGCACCTGGAGGAAACCCACGCTGACACAGGGAGAACATGTCAGAGCACCTGGAGGAAACCCACGCTGACACGGGGAGAACATGTCAGAGCACCTGGAGGAAACCCACGCTGACACGGGGAGAACATGTCAGAGCACCTGGAGGAAACCCACGCTGACACGGGGAGAACATGTCAGAGCACCTGGAGGAAACCCACACTGACACAGGGAGAACATGTCAGAGCACCTGGAGGAAACCCACGCTGACACAGGGAGAACATGTCAGAGCACCTGGAGGAAACCCACGCTGACACAGGGAGAACATGTCAGAGCACCTGGAGGAAACCCACGCTGACACAGGGAGAACATGTGGGAGCACCTGGAGGAAACCCACGCTGACACAGGGAGAACATGTCAGAGCACCTGGAGGAAACCCACGCTGACACAGGGAGAACATGTGGGAGCACCTGGAGGAAACCCACGCTGACATGGGGAGAACATGTCAGAGCACCTGGAGGAAACCCACACTGACACAGGGAGAACATGTCAGAGCACCTGGAGGAAACCCACGCTGACACGGGGAGAACATGTCAGAGCACCTGGAGGAAACCCACACTGACACAGGGAGAACATGTCAGAGCACCTGGAGGAAACCCACACTGACACAGGGAGAACATGTCAGAGCACCTGGAGGAAACCCACGCTGACACGGGGAGAACATGTCAGAGCACCTGGAGGAAACCCACGCTGACATGGGGAGAACATGTCAGAGCACCTGGAGGAAACCCACACTGACACAGGGAGAACATGTCAGAGCACCTGGAGGAAACCCACGCTGACACGGGGAGAACATGTCAGAGCACCTGGAGGAAACCCACACTGACACGGGGAGAACATGTCAGAGCACCTGGAGGAAACCCATGCTGACACAGGGAGAACATGTCAGAGCACCTGGAGGAAACCCACGCTGACACGGGGAGAACATGTCAGAGCACCTGGAGGAAACCCACGCTGACACGGGGAGAACATGTCAGAGCACCTGGAGGAAACCCACGCTGACACGGGGAGAACATGTCAGAGCACCTGGAGGAAACCCACACTGACACAGGGAGAACATGTCAGAGCACCTGGAGGAAACCCACGCTGACACAGGGAGAACATGTCAGAGCACCTGGAGGAAACCCACGCTGACACAGGGAGAACATGTGGGAGCACCTGGAGGAAACCCACGCTGACACAGGGAGAACATGTCAGAGCACCTGGAGGAAACCCACGCTGACACAGGGAGAACATGTGGGAGCACCTGGAGGAAACCCACGCTGACATGGGGAGAACATGTGGGAGCACCTGGAGGAAACCCACACTGACACAGGGAGAACATGTCAGAGCACCTGGAGGAAACCCACACTGACACAGGGAGAACATGTCAGAGCACCTGGAGGAAACCCACGCTGACACAGGGAGAACATGTCAGAGCACCTGGAGGAAACCCACACTGACACAGGGAGAACATGTCAGAGCACCTGGAGGAAACCCACGCTGACACGGGGAGAACATGTCAGAGCACCTGGAGGAAACCCACGCTGACACGGGGAGAACATGTCGGAGCACCTGGAGGAAACCCACACTGACACAGGGAGAACATGTCAGAGCACCTGGAGGAAACCCACGCTGACACAGGGAGAACATGTCAGAGCACCTGGAGGAAACCCACGCTGACACAGGGAGAACATGCATACTCCACACAGAAAGGCTCCCCCGCCCCGGGGTTCGAACCAGGAACACTCCTGATGTGATGCGACAATGCTAACCACTGCAGCACCATGCCGCTCTTCAGGCTTAGTATCACATATTTTCATTGTAACTGTTCTATCTACAGGGCAGCACGGTGGTGTGGTGGTTAGCACTGTCGCCTCACAGCAAGAGGGTTGCCGGTTTGATCCCGGGTGTGGGAGCCCCTTTTTGCATGTTCTCCCTATGTCAGCGTGGGTTCTCTTTTCTCCCACAGTCCAAAGTCATGCAGATTGGGGACTAGGTTAATTGATAACTCTAAATTGTCCGTAGGTGTGAATGTGAGTGTGAATGGTTGTCTGTCTCTATGTGTCAGTCCTGTGATAGTCTGGTGACCTGTCCAGAGTGAACCCTGCCTCTCGCCCGATGTCAGCTGGGATAGGCTCCACCCCCCGCGACCCTCAAGAGGATGAAGAAAGAAAATGAATGAATGAATGTTCTATCTATATTGAAGTTCTTGAGTGCTGAAGTACTTTGCCTTACACTTAGTTCCTTTAAATATGTTTATTGTCTGTTTAATCTGTGCACCAAAACCAAGCAAATTCCTTGTGAATAAAAACCTGTTTGGATATAAACCTTATTCTGATATTAATGACCTCAACTGGTGTTTTGTTCACTGATTTTACAAACTCGCCATGAAGGGCGTTTCATCAGTTAGCCCCCTTCTCACCAGCACGTCCTGTCCTACATACTGTTGTACAACTTGTGTGTCCATCATGTGTGTGTTGGCACAACAACCACCAGCATCTGCCTGTAAAACCTGTCTTATAACTGAGGTTTTAAACACATTTCTTGTAGGTGCAAAATCATTCTACCTGTGTATAATATGTGCAGGTTTCAGTAAGAGAAAAGGGCCCACAGCATGTATCACAGTTGTCTCTACTTAAATCCACACATCTCCAAAGGTGAGCACTTTTCATGTTTTAGATAAACTAGGAATCAAGGGGGTTCACATTTTATCCAGTCAGTCGTGTATATAAACATCTAAACAGGTTTTGCCTGCTGTAATTATTCCTCCTGTTCACACTGGCCGTTATAAGAAGTTAATGTGAGGCTCCAGCAGTCTTAATTAGACAAGTCATGAGGATATCGTTCAAAGTTAGTCTTTTTAGTACCAAATTCTGTTTTTGTGTGCAGTTCAGACAGGAAATAGTGAGTGAATCTGGTTATAGAAAAGGCTGTAACTTTGAGGGGAAAGCTAAATATTAGCTGAAAATAAACTTTATAACATATTTGTGCATAGAATTATGACTGGATTCTGTGTTGCCTTTAGATTACATTGATATGGGATTAGAAGTCAATCTCTTAATGAGAGGAGGAGTAATTACCACCAGTTTCCTATCCAAAGTCATATCTTTTAAATGTTCCTTTATGATTTAAGACAGATTCTTTAGCAAAACAAACCATTTAAAAACAACTTAATTATCTAACAAATGTATGAATTGTCACAAAGCTTCTCACTTGACAGCAGTGATAATATGAGATCTCATGAAGGAGCAAAGTTTCAAAAGGACTTCAGTTAGAAATGATCAAAACCCTTAAAAGATTATTTACCTGAGACATCTTGACAAGTGGTGCGTCTGCCTCCAAGTGTGCAAGTTGCAGAATATTAGAGTGCATTTGAGTTTCACCTGAAACATTCATTCGTAGTTTTTCCTGTTGGAGGGCCGCAGAGCCGCGTGGAGAAATAAAAATGGCGTGCCGTGTAAAAATAGCATTGAGCAGCCAGCGCCTGCACAGGTGTGTGCCGCTTCTGTGGTCAGTGTGGTTTCAGTAGTTCCAGTTGATTACAACAGACGCGCTCTGCTGTTGGCGTGCTATGGCACACATAAGTAAGTAAGTAAGTAAGTCAGAACCCTTAGTTATGTAACACTACTTATTCAACAATGTAAAAATACGTTAATATGAATTTAAAATCCTACTTAAGTACTGTTGTTGTTTACATGTTTGTTTTGTTTCAGTTGTTTTTATTGGCCATGGGTGAACAGGTTGCAATGTAACCTAAACACTGAGACCTTCAGACTTGCTAGTTTTGTGTATTACACGTCACTGTTGTGGCTGACGCCCAGGTGCTGGCTAGTGCAGTGGGAGTTCTTAAAGTATCAAAAAGTGCCCTTGATTGGCATATTTTTTATTATATATCACATCACATCGTTAATACTGATGCATCAAGCATTGTACAGTTAGTAAGGGTCACCGGATAAATCTAGGGGTTATGAGATGGTTAATGGGAGAGAAAAAGGGGAAACCAAGTTCTGATTCCAAACTTTGTAATGTCTGGGCCTTTTCTATGATATTTACTGTTTTCTGAAATAGATGATTATTTTATCTCTTGCCTTAAAGATTTATTTTGAAACCATGTGAGAAGTTTAGAGAGGAAATGTCTCTTGGGAACAACTTATAAACATCTGAAACATGACAAGGGACCCCTACCAGACAAAAATGTTGTGAGCCATTGATTTGATTGATTTAATCATGATTTATTCATAAATAAATTGCTACAAGACTATGGCTATAAATTATATAGTGCAGTAAAAAGTACAAATTCTATGCATATATTTGGTCTTCCCAGAGGTCTTTCTCCTCCCCAACTGTTAGTATGTATTTTACATCTTCACTGACCAGTGGATACTCGGTCAAAGAACCCCAGGGCCCAGGATTTCAAAACTTGTAATCTGGATCAGAATAATCCGGGTAATCAATCAATCAATCAATCAATCAATTTTATTTATAAAGCCCAATATCACAAATCACAATTTGCCTCACAGGGCTTTACAGCATACGACATCCCTCTGTCCTTATGACCCTCACAGCTGATCAGGAAAAACTCCCCAAAAAACCTTTAACGGGGAAAAAAAACGGTAGAAACCTCAGGAAGAGCAACTGAGGAGGGATCCCTCTTCCAGGACGGACAGACGTGCAATAGATGTCGTACAGAACAGATCAACATAATAAATTAACAGTAATCCGTATGACACAATGAGACAGAGAGAGAGAGAGAGAGAGAGAGAGAGACAGAGAGAGAGACAGAGAGAGAGAGAGATGCAGGACAGACGGTAATGACAGTAGCTTACAACAACATTATTGAAAGTAATAATATTATAGTTATAGTTCTGGCTACTGTGGTACAATATGTTGAAAGTATGTATTAATATCTGGCAGTATACATGTGTGACAATAGTCATATGTGTATAATAACAGTAGAAGTATGACTAATGACTAATGATGGCAGCAGCAGCAGGAGGCATCTGGCAGGACCACGGCAGCAGCACAACCACACACGTCACGCTGTCCAGGCACCGCTGTGATATGAGTTAATCTGAGAGACAGTGGAGCACAAAGGCTCCGGAGAAGAAGCCGAGTTAGTGTTGGGATTCACAGGACCACAAATGGTTTATCATTTGGTAAAATCATCCCTGGACAATTTAAAGGTTTTTTCCTCTGCATGCTCTTTGTCTTCAAACAAAGAGGGCTAGGTGACACCCATCTCCACAGGAGGTCTCACCTCACACCTCAGTGAGACCCAAGTCTCACAACTTGATTGGACAGAACTTTTTCAGTGACATGTGACTCTGTGATGTCACAGGCATCCTGCAAAGATCTGCTCCCTTCCAACAGATTTCTTTCTCTTCTTGCTCCAGCTGCTGTAACAGCTGCACCCCTCTTTCCGGCTGGGCCTGGGACAGCAGAGGCCCAAACCACTAAAGGGAGGGCAACTGATCACAGACTCTGTTGCAAACACAAGGTTTGCAACTAGCTTTCCAGCAACAAGGAACTAAGTGAGTTAGCACCCAGCGTCTAACTCTGCAACCACACACACACACACACACACATAGACACACCAAGCTTGTATAGGCCTATAGTTAGAATTTGTGTGTTTTGGTTTGCTTTGCTAGTTTGTGAATAAATATAATTCTTTGGAATCATGTCTGCTGTCTGTTTAATGTTGTACAAGAGTGAACGAATAGTCAACCTCTGCTGCGTCAAGAACTCCTAAATCCTTCAGGCGTTACTGTTAATTTTGGTTGTTGTCATTAATTTAATTATTAATCAAACTCCAAATTAATAGTTTAGCCTATTTTATGAGACTGATATCTTTAACTGGCTATCATTTTTCCCTTTACGGGAATGGTGCCCCACGAGGTGATTTAATGTTAATTAAGTCACATTATTTAACATAATAATTAATTATTTCCGATAGGCAATTAAATCCCAACATATCTGGTGCCTCCGTGTGAAGCCTAGTGTGTTGACCCCAACATTTATGGTGCCGCCGAGTGAGGTAAAAATATGTTGACCCCAACATTAGTGACATCCAGAATGGCCAAGTTAGTGACATGCAGTAATAGGACACGAGAGAGAGAGAGAGAGAGAGAGAGAGAGAGAGAGAGAGAGAGAAGGTGAAATCCTCCTTTTCTCAGTCAGGGATCAAGGTGATCCTGCTGACTTTATCTGGGTATTTCAAAACACTGGCAGGGTGGATCACTTTGATCCCAGTCTGACTGGATATGGATTTCCAAATCTCATGACTCCGCCCCCGGATCTGAAACGTTTCCCCTTTGGGGGCGTGGCTTTCAGATTATGACCCGTTGCACTCTGTCTCTATGGTGGACTACTTCATGAAAGGAGCAGTTGGTAGCACAGCTTTCACAACAAAATGTAAGTTTACCGTTACCTAATGTGTAGTGTTTTTAAGACCATATGAAGGCCACCCACCATCTGATGTAAGCCAGCTATTTGAATTGTCACCTACTTAAAACGTGGGCGTACCAATCTCTAATTGAGCCGAGGTTGTGCTAATGGTAGCTAACGCGGCTCCATTGACTTGCATGTTAAATAACGTTAGCTAGCAGGCTAGCGAGGTAGCTGGCTTTGTTGGTGTATTTTGCGGTCTATGGCTTAATTTACTTAAAGGGAAATGTGGGTTTATTTCAACCTGTCTCCTGTCGTCCTAAATTTGTTTCAAGTGACTAGTGACATAGAAATAATAGTTAGCATGTTTAACCGTTAGCCTAGATACAGCCGGGGTGCATAGTAGCATCAGACCTGTTAAAACGTAAGTGAATGGGCAACCTTCAAGTGCAAAGTTAGTCCACTAAACAAGCTTTTTTTCCACAAAGACCGCCTCATATCGTTAGAATAAATGTCAGAGAACATATAGAAAACGACATGTAAACGTGTTGTCTTACCTTACCGGTGTGCTGCCATGTTTGTTGTTTACCATTTAGCTAAGGCTGCAACCGGTCCCATTCCTTGCAACAGAGGCATTCCTCTTCTGTGGGCACTGGGGCACAGCATTCACAGGTACACCACCAATCTCCAGAGCTACGCAGCCTTGCAGCAGCCATTCCTCCTCTCTCGTCCTCTACCTGTTGCGCCTCTCTCTCTCTCTCTCTCTCCTCTTCCGTTCTTCAATTTCACGAAGCTCTTCGTCAGTGTATTCTGGCTCAAATAAATAAGAGCAGCCATCACCTCTCGATGTGGAAAGCCTATATACTAACATTCCACATTTAGGTGGTCTTCAGAGTTGTTGTCTTACCTTACCGTGTGTTTACCGTTTACCTCTGCTTCCCAAAGCGCGGCCGAAATATCGCGAGAACAAGCAGCGATCTCATACTGTGCCTGAAATCTCGCGAGAACAAGCAGCAACAGCTGCTGATGAAAGATTTATAGAATAATGGCTGACTTTTTGCCAGACTTCGACTTTGTGGAGGAGGACTTTGATTTTGCAGTTTGGTGGCCGCCCTTATTTATTTGAGCCAGAATACACTGACGAAGAGCTTTGTGAAATTGAATTGTCTGACGCTACTATGCACCCCGGCTGTATCTAGGCTAACGGCTAACATGCTAACTATTATTTCTATGTCACTAGTCACTTGAAACAAATTTAGGACGATAGGAGACAGGTTGAAATAAACCCAAATTTCCCTTTAATTTAATTAATCTGAAGTACGTCATACATGAACTCTTTTTAAACACCAACCTGTTCAGAGTTTAACATTATGTTATTGCCAACACAGCGGATGTTTTAAAAATATCCAAAATGTTTACATGTGTGCAGAGCAGACTGCTGCAGTATTGGAAAAATACACATACTAGTATGAATTATGCGGTTCATTCAGAAGTGTCAGAGGACTGAATTGTTGTCCATGTGCTTATTATGTTAATCCCTGTGTTGTTTCTTGCACTCTATGTAAAGAAAAGAATGTGCTATACAAATAAATTTGCTTTGCATTGCATTTCCTTGCCTTTGTCTGACCACAAATATATGTTGGATGTTTTGGTACAAACAAGTAACAATTTTAGGTGAAACTTAGTCTGAGTGGGCAGAAGTTCGCTGCATAGATCAGCCTCTCATTGGGCGGAATGAGCCACCCGCTGAAGTCCCGCCCTACCACCTCGGGTTGCAGGTTTCAACACATCCTTAACTAACTTTTGCGGTGTTTGATCTTGCAGGGATGTAGCCATTTTTCTGCCATGGTTCGCATCCTGTAGGCGATATTTTTGTGGGCGTGTTACACCAAAACCTGTTTCCCCCCGGCAATATTTTTGCAAGCGCACCGTTGCTGTGGCACCGCCCAGAACGATTGTGATTGGTTGAAAGAAATACAAACAGCCGGGGCGTTTTTTTCTCCAATCTTAAAGTGAGAGTCGGCCCAGCCAGACCTTTCTTTTCTTGAGAAAGGTCTGGTGAGTGAGACTAGATGAAACTAGACGTTGAGAAATAGGTCTGTATTTGTTACTCTTATTTACAGCAGTTTTTTTTTTAAATCTTTATTTCAAACATAAATAAAATAGAACAAAATGTAGATGATCAATGAGGTAATCAGTCATACAAAAAAAAAAACAATCATAGTAGCAGAGGATAAATATTTAGCGTTTGGAAGTATGGCCAAAAAATATTTGTCTATGCTTGAAATTACTTACAACTAAAACACTAATTTAGATTAAGTGTAATGAACATCTTGAGTAACAATATCTAGGAGAAGTGGAGCTGAGGCTTTGTCAAATCCACCTCTGAGGTGGGATCCAAATAATCCTGAAATTTGGTATCAAATTGATCCAGATCTCTGCCTTAACTTTTGAAATACCCAAATGCAGCCTTTATCTGGATTAAAGGGAGGACTGGATTACCAGATCTGAATCCTGATCCTCAGGATCAGGATCCTCTTGATCTGTGTTGAAATGCCCAGTTTTCAGATCAGATCAGGATTTAATCCAATCCGGCCAGGATAATCCTATGAGATCACTTTGAAATACTGGGCCCAGAGGATCATGTTCCACCAGGACAGCTGTCATGGCATCAGAAGTGCTAGATGGACAAGTTAGACTAATTTTAGTTGGCTTAAGTCCAAGTTGAATTTCACAAAGCACCATTTAGGTAACAGTGTACGTGCCACCACCAGCCTATAAATACTGTCTCTCTCTCTGTTCACATCATCACACATAGCTTCTGCATGTAGCCATGTTGATCCGAGCTCGTAATAAACATGCATTAAGAAAGAACTCCATGATCGGCCTCATCCTTGCATTCTCCAGATCATCACAGAAACACCTACTCTCACCAACCCTTGTTGTCCTCACACATCAGAGAAATACTGTCCATCACTGTTAACGGCAGTTTCCCCTCATTTTATGGGACCAAAGAGTTGCTGACCACTTGACTTCTCACAACAGATAGGTATTTTGTGATGAAAAAGTCGTTGGGGCTATAGTTCTGGTGAGGAGCATGGGAGCTTTCATCGGGGCCAGGGGGCCTAGGACAGACTTGGGGGCTGTGGTGTAATAGATGTGGGCAGGCCTGGAGACAATGGTAGTGGAAAGAGGCCTGGGGGCAAAGGTTGCAGATAGAGGACTGGGTGGCACGGTGTAGTGGACAAGTGTGGGAGGGGGGATGCTGGGGGGCGGCACAGGGGTTGTGGGATCAGGCATTGGCAGCGGGGGAATGTTGCTGGGGTGATGCATAGGGATTGTGAAGCCATACGGTGGTCCTTGGTGCAGGGTGCCAATAGGGACATCCCGAAGTTGATCACTGTAATACTCCTCATCCTGTCTCCTTCCTGAAACGGTTAAAATGGCTTGGTGCAGCATGTTCCCGTGATCGATCTGCAGAGCACCTGACAGAATCAGGTGGTCATTAGTGAGTCTTTCATTCAGCATGTGGAACTCGTCTTCATGGCTGCTGGACCTCAGGAATTTCTTAAAAGAATTTCTTTTTGAGTATTTCATCATCAGCCCCTTGGCAGAGGCCAGAGTGTTGCAGAGTTCCCTCAGAGGGTTCTCCACAACACCAGAGATTCGTCCCTGCCCTCTTTGTTTTATGTTGAGAACCAGTTCCTCCAGTGCTCTGACTCTCTGGGCGATTCGCTGGCAGCGCTCCCTGTTGGTCTTCACATTCTGAGCCATGTTGTAGACTTTAAAACACAGGGACAAGGTAAATTCCACCAGGGACAAGATGTTTGTGACATTGCCCATTGGATCTTGGCTTTTCTGTAGAGACAGAGGAAGTTAGCTTAGATTGAAATGGAAAAGTGCCACTGAACTAAAACAAACTTGTGAACTGCACAGAGTGAACTGAAGTGAACTGAAAATTAAACAAGTCTGGTGAACAGGAGCTGAAGTGAGTGACAGCCTCTGACTGTCTGTTAGAGGTGGGTGGAGCCATCTAACCTGATGTCTTGGACCCTCGCACGCTGTTATTCAGGCGGACTCATCCTCTTTCTTACCATAATCTACATTTTTGGTTTGACTTTTTTTATTTTGCCTTCACAGTGCCACAAAGGTGTTATTTTATATTTGCAAATTTAACCACAGAGTATTTTTGCAGTCTCTCTTTTTAATTCCTCTCAAACAGACTGATACAGCGGTTCATTATTAGGTAACTTGGAAGCTGAGATTGTGGTTGCTCAAAGCAATTAAGACAGATTCTTTAGCAAAATAAACCATTTAAAAACAACTTAATTATCTAACAAATGTATGAATTGTCACAAAGCTTCTCACTTGACAGCAGTGATAATATGAGATCTCATGAAGGAGCAAAGTTTCAAAGGACTTCAGTTAGAAATGATCAAAAGCCTTAAAAGATTATTTACCTGAGACATCTTGACAAGTGGTGCGTCTGACTCCAAGTGTGCAAGTTACAGAATATTAGAGTGCATTTGAGTTTCACCTGAAACATTCATGTCATCTATGATGATGTGCCAACCCACTCCCAGAAACCATGCCCTGCCCTTCCTGTCAAAGCTGTCAGAGCTGACACCTGCCGTCACCCTCAGTGACAAAGTGAAAATACAATTTTAGAAATTTTTGCAAATTTATTAAAAGGGAAAAACTGAAATGTCACGTTGGCATAAGTATTCAGACCCTTTACTCAGCACTTAGTTGAAGCACCTTTGGCAGCAGTTACAGCCTCGAGCCTTTTTGGGTATGACGCAACAAGCTCCACACACCTGGATTGGGGGATTTTCTGATTTTCTGTTCACCTGTCCGTTGTGTATTTGGCGCTATGGATGGATTACTGAACAGGCCTAACTGGCACAAGCCTAAGGGTCCAAAGTGTCAGGGGCTCCCGTGGCTTTCACCTGTCACTCAAATTAACACGTATCAACCAGAAAGAGATTCAAAATGACCAAAAGAAACGTTAAAAAACTACAAACTAAAAGACACAAATTGACCACGAAGACAGAAAGCTACGACAAAGAGGCTCAGAGGGACTACAAAGAACGGGAAAGCAACTACAATGTGACTCAAAAAGGAAAGGCTAGGCAACTACAAACACTCGAAATGACAACAAAGAGTTTGAAAATGACCACAAAGAGATGGAAAGCAACTACGATGACTTAAAAAGGGCAAAACAACCCCAGACACACACAAAAACACACACACACAAAACCACAGAGAGTGCCACAATTACAAAAGATGCTAAACAACTATAAAGTCTGTGTGTCTTGCTTCTGTGTCGGAGAGGTGGTGCGGCCCTCCATCATGTCTGTGCCAGGGACCTATTGCCATAGAATATGCCCGTGGTCGGCACAAAAACCTCTAATATGTGCCTGAAGTCTAGAAATGATTATTTTTTACACATTTTCTGAAGATGTAGTTTCAGTCTGCCTGAATGCAATGTGTGCATAGGTGTCTGAAAAACAGTCCATCACGTGTGTTATGTATCTGCAAATGTGAGCATTTTTTATATTTCCAGATGAACTGAGGGATTAAAGGATAAATTCTTTATCCTGTCTTTAAACAAGAGTCAGGTAGAGATCTAAAGAGAAATTCATTCTTCCTCTTCATACTGGCCATTAAAGATCCCCTCTTAACGGAGTGTTTCACCACTGGTAAGACGGCCTTTTAATAACACTAGGATGTCAATGCAAATACTTTTGAAAGTGGTGCTACAGAACCAGAGAAGACAGAGGAAAAGGATACCTTTGCTCAAGAGGGAGACAACCTACAACTACCAGAATGCACTGCGCCACAACGGACCAATGAATGCTTCTGCTGGGGGTGAGGTCATGCAAACGTGTCCATTTGAACCAATGGTGGCATGCTGGCAAGAAATGATCTCTCACAGTTAAACAGGAAGCAAAAACATGTTTCTGAAAACATATGAGGTGGGAAATATTCAACAATCTGAGTTTTACCATTTAATCTCAGTTTTTTACTGTGTGGTCCAAAACTCATCCGACCATACTATATACGATGTTGGGAAAAGATTTAGTATGTCCCAGTACATAGCATGTCAAATGCACTATGTCATAAATATACTACATCCAGTCTGATGTTTCGGTTTGCAAGCCAGCATGCTTTTCTGTCTATTCTGACCCACAATTCTCTGCTCAGCGGACGATACCTCACATCGACTGTCAGAAGCCGCAATGATGGATGACAGCACATTCATTTGACTGATGACCAGTTGATTGGTAATAATAGGAATATTAATTGTTTAACTGAATAAAATAATCATAAATATATGGTCCATGGTAACGGATATATGAGCAGGAGGGTCAAAGTTCAGGGTGTAACGTTATGTGGAAGTAGTGCGTCCTGATTGTGTGCACACTGCATGCAACATCACATACTTTTGAAGGGCAGCTACAATACTGTACATATCAAAAGTAAAACGTATGCGATTTGGAGCCTCAGTCTCTATTTTCACTGTGTAAGAAACAGCATGGCACCCACTTCCTGCTTACAAATTCAGCTACTACAGCTAAACAGGGCACTAAAATATGTTTCTAAAAACACTGTAGGCGAGAAATAGGCAATACAGTAACGTAATCTTGATTTATATTGAATCAGTGCGGCCTAGTTTTACCATTTGTTAATCTATATATCTTTAATATGTTATAGCTAAAAATGACAACAACAAAAATAAATAAATAAAAATGTTTGCCGATTTTACATATGTCTTCAGTTTAAATAGATTGCTAGCTGTCTACTCAGAAGTGACGGTTGTCGTTAGCGTGACGTCACAGTGATTCAGTCACAAACCAGCTGGATTATCTGATAAATGTATTATTTGGCACAAAGCTAAAAACTGAGCAGATTTTAAAGCCCATGAAAATTAAAAAGTTTTCATATGACAGCAGTGATTATGTCAGATCTCATAAAGCTGCAAAGTTTTTGTTAAGGTGTGTAAATTAAAGAAACTGAATATGCATTTGTATCAAGGTATCACTTTAACTTTCTTTTTCCTCTCTGGTTTTTCCCTGAAACATTCATGACATCATTGACGCTGTGCCCACAACGCGCCACAGACGCCATCACAACAAACCTGTTCGTCCACTTCAAGGCTGCAACGGAAAGAGCCCCCTGGCATCAAACACATCAGTGATCAAGAGCTCTGGCATCCAGCAGTAATATGAGCACTTACAGGAAAAAATCTCAAGTCTTGTCTGTCAGGAAATGAACACAAGCATTTGTTAGTTAAACCTGTTTGTCCAGTTTGAGGATGGAACAGCAGGAGCCTGCTGGCATCAAAAGCTCTGACATCCAGAACAGGAAAATTAGACTGTGAGATTTCCTATCAGAAAAACAACAACGTCATTCACACAAACTTACTGAGACATTCTTATCAAAGCTTTTTAACGGGGAGCTAAACCTGCGTCCACTCATATATTCAAGGTTCTTAGTGTATTCCAACAGGCTGCTGGAGGTTGCAGGGCTGTAGTCAAGACCACCTTAACCGAGTCCAAGTCAAGACCAAAACCAGGTCCAGTCGAGACCAAGTCAAGACCGAGTCCAGAGCAAATCGAGTCCTATTCAAGACCAAAATTGGCGATAGTGTCTTTCAAAGCTAAAATTGTGATCTAACATCAAACTAATCACTGAGGTCCATTACAGGTTTCTACATTCAGGTGCACTCTGGAAAAGACAACATTGGTTGTCTTACAACTACATACAAAGAACAATACTTACCGAGTGACCGAGTGACTGAGCTCAACTTGTCAGCTCTAGTCTAGAGTAGCCCACGGCTAGCCGGCTGTGCCATGGTAAAAATCAGGTCTCCAGTGGTGCAAACAGGGAACCAAGTACAGCACAGGCTCAAGTACGACAGCCCTGCTCTGTTGCTAATACAGTGTAAGGCTGTGATCACACAGGAGGTGTTTTGCAGGCCCTTTTTTCCCTTTAAATTGGATGCCACTAGTAAATGAAACGCTGTCAGGCAGCCACGCCATCGCCTCCTGACCCTAAACCTTTCTGTGTAATCAATGTACTGTTTTTCCCCCCAGTAATTACTTACTCAACTGTTGAGGCAGAGGGTGCTGTCTGTAGCTCTGGTTGAGGGTGAGAGGCTGTCAGCAGATAAACAGAGATCTGTGTGGGTACATGAGACCCTAAAAAAGAGGCTGGATCATGGGGAGTACCACCAGTTGGTCCAGGAGCTTCTCCTCCATCATGGACGTTTACAGCCAGATTTTAGGATGACTCAGGGGCAGTTTGACAACCTGCTGTCTATCATCAGGCCGTATAGCTCTGGGTATCCAGCAACCACTACCACCAGTTTCTCCTCCATTGTTTACCAACTGTAAACTTGTTGTTGTGACCACCACAGAAGGCCCGCCTCTCAGATCATCTGATTGGACAATGGAGAGAAGGTAGAGATGACGTGGAGCGTTTTTCTGCTCTGAGTTGAAGTTTTTCAACTCGAGGAGTTCAGAGCACTATGTAGCGCATATTTAACATTTTCTATTTAGGAGAAATTAAAATAAATCATTTACAATATCTTAAATAAAATAACTTAACCTGTAAATATCACCACAACTTTTGAAAGAATATTAAGTTGGTTCAACTTAATTAAATTTTTTGAGGTCAAAGCCAATCATGTTGGTTGTACTAATATAATCGAGTTTGTCGGATTATAAAAGATTCATGGGATTGACTCAGTGAGGGCAGAGTTAGAACTACTTAAAGAGATGCATGCAGTTTGTTACCACAATTGTTTAAAGATAAACCAGGGGGTTATTTTGTAGAGTGTAGCCTAAGGGCTCATTTTTGCTCAGCATTAAAAAAGTAGACAACATGGATGAAGCCTACTATACGTACTCCTCGTCCATTTTGTCCATATGGGAACATTTTCTGAAAGCTTACAGATACGGAGGAGATGCAGCAGTACCACTGGAGATCGTGGATGCAGTGTAGCGTAGTTCAAGCGAGGTGTGACTGAAGGAGTCGACAAAGATGTTTTAAAAATGGCATAACTGAACGAATCGGTAACAAAAGCAAAGTAATTCTCTGTTTACATGTCACAGTGTATTTAATGGCCAAACCACTGCCGTCTACAACGCTGCCTCCATCAACAGATTTGTTATTACGACCTCCTCCACCATCGCCTTGTTTGTTGTTGTGTGATGCTTTTGACTCTGTCCTGTAGTGCCATCTATTGGCTGTATCGATGCCATCTTAAAGGACGCATGAAGTATGAGGGCAGTGATGGTCACAACGTTTGAGATGGACACATCTATTTTTGTAAGTGAAGGAAGTATAAATGAGCCCTAATGTTAAGAAGTCATACCATGTATTTCTGAGATCAACTGATGCTCTGCAGCTGTTTTTGACAGTCAAATTTTGGATATCAACAGATAAATGTAGAGCATTTTATTTCATGAGTGGCATCATAAGACATTTTGTAAAAGAGCTGTCTGACATATCTGAGAGATATGACCTAGAACTGGAGACAATAAGTTGTGAGACGTCTTGGTGGCTACATGAACAAATTTAAGGCCACAAAAGAACATTTAGGAAACAAATGTCTTTCGGAAAATTGTTTGTGTTCTCTAGCTTCAGAAAGTGTGCACAATCTTTTATCTTTTCCAACTTGAAACTCTGATGTGAGACAGTAGAGGTCATGGCAGCTGGTGAAAGCAGCCTCCTGGAAGTGGTGTGGAAGTTCTTCTCTCAGCATCGTGGCCTGCTGGAGTCCGTGTGGAAGAGTCTTTTGAGGACGTGGAGCTGCAGGTATCCCGCCAGGATGATGACGAGGCTTTGGGTGGCTGACCACCAAGTGACGTAGTTGAAGTTGGACTGGAGGAGGTAGTGATCCTTCCCTTTCCTCATGCGGGCAAAGTTGTAATGACGCCACATGTGGAAGATCTGATTCTGGAGCTTCTGCACACTGCCCTAAACCAGACATGGTACAGTTTATAGTTTCACATCATAGTAAACTACAGGCTAAGCACAGTCACATGTGGAAGTACCTGTAGTTGGTCAAAGTCCAAAACATTATAATGAATATAAACACAGTTCTTCATGGGCAAAATGCTTTAAGTAATTTGTGAGAAGGTGGCTATGCCGTACATCCACAGGGACAGTTTGTGCTCTAATGGTAACTCATGATTGAAATCTTAAAAAAAAAGAAATGTGTTGAACACATTCACTCAAAGCCAAAATTAAGGACATATGTGCATATCACACAGAAGTTTGGCCCTGAATCAGATGTTACCTCTGGTTTATCTAAAAGCCAAAGAACTTTAGAGTCACCACTCTGTCTGGTCACTGAGGTCTGTTGATTCAAAGGAGGAAGTGTGTGAGCTGTGTGATTTGGGTGAAATGAGTCAATGGCCTCTAGTTTCCTGGTGCGGCGCAGGGTGGCGAACCGAGGACCCGAGGCGCGCTCAGTTTGGTAGTTTGGCAGACCGAGGTGCGCTGAGATGGGTGTGGCGGCGCAGCAGGGGGAGGTGTCGACAGATCCAGCTTGGCGCAGTGACAGTTTCGGCCAAAAGGCTTCGCCGAAGGTGCGCCAAAAGCTCGCCAGCTGAAACCAGGTCTCCAGCCGAAGTTTGGCCGACCGGCAGACAGTGCGCACACGTCACCAAAACCTCACAGGCAGGTTTCCAGAATGTCAGGCACATTAACAATGCAATAAATACCCACAAAACCACTATTCAATGCAACTATCTGCAATCAGCACATAAATGTATCTCTATATCGACTGTCCCGTCACATCTGATGTCAGATCAAAGGGGATTGGCACCGTTTGGCACGTTTGGCACGCGTAATGGAAACCCAACCTGATTTGATTAACACAGCTGCAAACTAATGAGTTCACATCCCTCTCAGCCAACCACAAACAGCCACAGCATCAGATAGGGAGTATATATTCAGCATCTGTCATCTTAGAAAAGTCAAAAGAAAAGAAACAGAGTGAGACTGCGAGAGAGAAAGAGAGAGCGCGTGCGCACGAGAGAAACACAGCATTGATTTACAATTGTGGTGACCTCCTCCCAGGCTACCTTTGCATCATCAGCCCGTGGAGGTCTGCTCGCAGTTCTGTATATTCGGACACTGCGAGCTTGGACCTCCCGGACCAAAACATCAGTTTCCTCCTGGGAGAAGTTTGGCCGTCTGACACTGCTGCTCTCTTCTGCCATGGCGAATTGAGTAAACTCTCATTACGCCTTCGCGTGGCGCATTTAAGGGCGAGGAGAGGGGCTCATTTGATTGGTGTGATGTGTGTAAAACCCACTCCACGCCTTCTCTCCTCCCTCTTTCTGACTTGCGCAGGTAGGAGGGACGGAGGTGGGACAGACGAGTAGCTGCGCCAGGCGCACGGTGTGCCAAACTTACAAAATCCGCCTGGCCACACCCAGTTGGCAAAGCGTAGGTGCGCTGCGCCCCCGCCTCACCCGGTCTGCGAAACTAGAGCCCAAAGAGTTAATGTCCTATTAAATGGCTCGACTAAACCCTGAAATATTCTTGTGTTCAGATTAGCAAAACGTTGGATTGACTGTTTAATTTTAAGTTTGCTAACTTTGTCTCAAAATCTGGAAAAGAGGGCAAGATAAATTATTTAATTAGTGTTTATTCAGATTTTTCTCCAGTACTATCAGCCTGTTCTCATCCCCAGGTTGTCAAGTATTGACGTGTTGTCAAGCCCCTCGGACTGTGAAGCATTTTATAAGATGCATCAGACTTTCAGCTATATAACAGCAATATTGACACTGAGAGCACGTAAGGTATTATGAAGAGCGAGAAAGTCCACATGGATGGGTGGGAGGGCAACACATTCTCACTCCGGCCTCGTCACATATCAACGTTTAGTCGTGGACTTTCCACGTCCAGATACAACATGAATGGAATTGAATTGACGTAAATACCTCGATACCAGCCAACGTGTTGTTGAGGACTTTCACTTCCTCCTCCATCTCGGTCTTTGACTCCTCGAAACCTTCGTAGATGACACCAAAGTTCACAAAGACCCTGATGCCTCCGAACTGGTTGTTACGGTTCCCAAGACACATCCGGTAAAAACCTGTAGGGAGGACACTGCAGTTACCTCAGAGACAATATAGATAGATATAACTCTTTGATATATAATGTGTGTTTGTGATGATCTCACCTGTCACCTCAGTTTGGAAGTTCATCTGACCGACGGCTTCGTTCTTTGAAGCCATGAGAGCGCCCTGCGGTGAGTGGACTGTCACAAACAACTGATGATTGTTCGCCATCCCCGTTAACCACTGTACCTGTGTTCATCAATTAAACAAGTCAACAAACCACATCAGCTACTGTGTGTATCTCCAGCCTGATATAGTTTCTTTCTCAGCCATAAAGCTCCACTGTTGTCCAGAAACTACTAAGTACACAAAGAACGGTCCGTCTGACACATAAAACGCCACTGCTTTGTCCACGAGAGCTGGAATACCCAAAGATTTACTTCAGCGTTCTTAGCTAGTGAGCCTGCTATCGACTGCTGAGCCCACTTCGGCAACATTCCTGTTTTTACCGGAAGGCAATTAGTAGCCAATCAGAGGCAGAGTAGAGCAGGTCTTTGTATTAAGGAGGAGGTTGAGAAAGAGAAGTCTGTTTTCGTGGGCAACAGTCAAAATGCATCAGCCATGAAACTCTCCTTTTGCACACAAAGGTTTACTTTCCAAAACTCAAGAAACTGCAGTTAAACATAAAGTGGGGGAGAAAACACGCATGCGATTTGAATGAGAAAACAAACACACAATTATAACTTGAGTAAAATTAAACAAATGTTCATCTTAATAAGGGCAAATAATGCTCTCAGTTAAAGGTAAATGAAGTGAGGTAAGTGAGGAAAAGAGGTGTCAAAATAAAAGAAGACTTTGTGTGTGGCTGCGATAAGAATGGCTGCAAAGGAGGTCATTTGGCATGCAGATGAGATGGCATTTCAGCATTTCCAAAAAATGCTTGCATACTTATTGCTAGTGTGGCATTACTTAAGCTGCTGTGTGCCAATTGACCTTTCACTAAGCCCCGCCCCTTTGTGATGGTCCGACAGGCTGTCAGAGTAAGCATGGAGCCCACACTGTCACTAACTGCACTCCCTGAGGAATCATAGTTTTGGAAAAAGGAAGCAGTGATGTCAGAGAGAAGCAGACAGAAGGATATATCCAGGATGTCAAACTGACTCAGCAGCAACAACAGGTTAAAAAGACAAAGATAGTTAGAAGCTAAAGCCGAACTATAGGCTACAGATCACAGTGTAAAAGTGAACCACCACATCACTGCTGATCGCCACACAACACAATGAATATAAAGGGAAACTTCACTGATACTGAACCAGCTGTGTGGCATCACAGTGTGTGCAGATGAACGGTGTTTGACCTCTGCATCTGCACACACTGTGATGCCACACACTGTGACGACACACACTGTGATGCCACACACTGTGATGACACACACTGTGATGACACACACTGTGACGACACACACTGTGACGACACACACTGTGATGACACACACTGTGATGACACACAGCTGGTTGAATCTGAGCAAAGTGTCCCTGCTTCCCTTCACTGGTTCCTGTACAGCAGGGTCGCTCTTTGTTTCACTGTTAGAATCATTACAAAGCAAAAGCAGCATGTGTATACATTCAGTAGGCTATAGAGTGTGCCAGGGCTGACGTCAAAACCCGGAAGTTTAGCATCGCGCTGGTTCCCGAAGAGAAAGTGAATGTGATTTTTGCATTGCGTTTTGGATTATGTCAGAAAATAAGCTCTGTGGCTAACACAAGTTTATGATACTTACAGGTTTTGTTCAACAAGATAATCTTCACATATGAACACCTTTCATACCGCATTTGAAGCTTAAATGCGATCGCCAGAAGTAAAAAGCTAACGTTAGGCTTTAACGGACTACATGACTACTCCACGGTCGCATGACTCTTGCCGTCACCGCCACTAAGCTTTCAACTGATTTCGGCTGCTTTATTTTAAAAACATTGTATAATGGGGAAATCGGACTGTTTAAGCTAAATAAGAAGCTGTAATGGCGGACTGCCAGCACTCTCGCCTGTTCGGGGGTGATGACGTTTAATGTCCCCGACAGGGTTTGTAGTCGTATTGAGCAACTTGTTAGCAACCGCCTTTTTTTACGACACGTAAAAGCTTCAAAATTCACAAGTAGGGTATTTACTGACGTGTTTTATGTCGTAGAACAAAACCTGAAACTCGCTTAAGCTCTTGTTAACCACAGACCTTATTTGAGACATTTTACCAAAATCCCATTCAAAAAACATATTGACTTTTAGACGAGAGCACCGGAAGTGCTAAAAGTGCTAATGGAGTTCTGGGTTTACTGGCACACTCTATATCTTCAGTAGCTAGCTAACGTTAGCTAACCCTACACTTTTCAAGGTTTGATTTTGGAACAGGGAAGAAACGTAAATCTTTTTCCAACCTCTCCAGGTAACGAGTGTCATTAATACAGGATGTGCCCCAGGCACAACATTTAGCTCCACATCCACAAAACCAGCCTGGAAATGATGGAAATCTGAAGCGACTGCATTCGAGTCAATGGAGCACAGCTGTGTTGTTGTCTGACCCTGGTCTGAGCCGGCCCCATCCTATGTTATGATTGGCCAGTCTGCGTCCGTAGGCAGGACTTAGCGAAGGGTCACTTCAGCCAAATGATCTGCAAGGTTTCTGAGCCCTGGCGTAGACGTTCAATTTGAAATCTTTCAGTCATGAAGCTGCATTTTTGCACGTTTGTGTTTGAGGACTGAAAAGAAGTTCTGATAGACTTAAAGCTTTGAAGAGGAGAAAAATCCAGAACAAAGAAGAGGACCCAAGTCTCTCATATCTAATAACCATAAACTGTATACTGTACGCACATATCTGTGTTTCCACACAAGGTATGAGAAAGCTTTTATGCACACTAATGCTGTGCTAACACCGACAATGATCACATGTTCAGAAGTCAAACTGGATCACCTTGAAAGTCAGTGTGATAAGCCTGAGAACAAGAGGCACACAGACCTCACTGTGCATTCAGCTCATAACACACATCAGCTTACAAACACATGTATCTCTGCAGACATGATGAAACCCAATCCAGGTTTTCAGTGATCAACTCTCACCATGTACGTCAGGTAGAAGCTTCCACTCTGATGAGCAAAGTGCCAGAAACACTCCATTCCTGCGGCAGGCACCTCCACAGCGAAGTCATACCTGTCCGACCCCCTGAAGAAACCTGCGTCCGCCTCATCCAGGACAGGTTCAGACTTTCTGGTCCAGACGCACTGAGAGCTCAACAGGACGAGCAGAGTGGTCAGCAACATGACTGCAGCTCACTGTGGACGAGGACATGAAGGAACCTGCTGCGTCCTTCTGTTGATTCTTTGATATCAGCTGGAAAAGAATTATTAACCACATCTACAAAGTCTCAGTCACAACGCTGTGATAACGTATCAATGAAATCACTACCATGCACCGCTTGTGTTTCAGGTTTCATGAAACTTTACCATAAACGTCACAGGAGCTGCATCCAACCTGTTTTACCTTACCTGTGTTCACTTTAAAGGAATAGACTTAGCTTCCTGGCAGAGAATTAGCTCAGGAGACTGATACCGCCCTTATAATTGTGTGGTAAATATGAAGCCAGTTAGCTTAGCGTAGACTGGAAACAGGGAAATAGATAGCTTAGCTCCATTCAAAAGGTAACACAATCACGTACTAGCGCCTCAGCTGCTCACTGATTAACACCATATATCTTGTTTGTTCCATGTGCACAAAAACCCGAAGTGTAGAAAACATAATTTGCAGTTTTACGGAGAGTGGTTATACATCAAAACAGTGAGGTTCCCAAAAAGGTGAACTGTTCCTTTAAAGTTTATGTGGTTTTAAAGCGTCTTACTGTACATACCTGGTGACGGAGCAAGAGACACCAGTGGAAAACTCACATTTACATTAAATTAATGTGCCTCTTTAAAGGTTCAGTGTTTAAGATTTAGGGGGATTTGATACTGCCATCTTGTGGCCAAAATTAGTAACACTGGTTGTGAATCTGGCAGCCTCCATCTACTGAATGTGTCTCTTATCTAACAAAAACACTTCTTTCACTTAAAGGTCCACTGTGTATGATTTAGGGGACATAGTGGCCTCTAGCGGTGAGAATTAAAGATTGCAACCAGCTGAAACTTCTCCTTCAGTGTTCATTGTTCAGGAGGTTTTACCTGCGAGCCGAATTATCCGCAGAGGTCTCTTCCTCTCCAAAACAAACAGACCTGCTGATTTAGACTTGTAAAAATGAGTGTGTCTCCAGTGTATGTTTGGCATGTTGCAGGTGGGCTGTTAGCCTGCCACGTGCTAATGTTAGCCTACCACGTGCTAATGTTAGCTCACCTTTTTCTTTTTTTAACCGGGATGTTTAAAATGTCACATTTAAAAATCAGTGTTTTTATGACACTGCTTGTAGCAGAGGGGCTTCTAACTATGGTGGCCTACGTGAAAACACAATTTCTATCTAGAGCCAGTGTTTGATTTGTCTATTCTGGGCAACTGTAGAAACATGGTGGTGCAATATACCGATCTTGGTGGTCGAGAACCCACTCCCTAAGTAGATATAAACGGCTCATTTTAAGGTAACAAAATCAAGGCAATTCTTGTTGGTGATTATACACTAAAGAAAACATATATATACATATATATATGTATATATAAATATGTATAAGACTTGGATTGTCCTGCATTAGCTGTGTGAGAGTTTGTAAACGTATGTTTTGATATAGTTTGCTGTTGTTAAATGCAGTCCCTGTTTACTTAATTAAAGAAGTTTTTGGATTCTCTGTTCACTGTGGAGGCATGCGAGAAATAATTAAGGTTTCTTTATGAGTTCAATAAAACATCTGTACGACATCTATTGCACGTCTGTCCGTCCTGGAAGAGGGATCCCTCCTCAGTTGCTCTTCCTGAGGTTTCTACTGTTTTTTTTTCCCTGTTAAAGGGTTTTTTTGGGGAGTTTTTCCTGATCAGCTGTGAGGGTCATAAGGACAGAGGGATGTCGTATGCTGTAAAGCCCTGTGAGGCAAATTGTGATTTGTGATATTGGGCTTTATAAATAAAATTGATTGACTGACATGGTGAACAAGTGATATCCAATAGTCATGTTGTGACTGAAGTATTCTTTTAATATTCAATAAGCTGCAGCTGGAAATAATCCCTATCAAAGGTACTTTCTTCTCCTATTCTTGGAACAGTTGTTACAACTACAGTGACTCGCTTTTTAATGAAACTACACATCAGTGCATTTGTGTTTCTAAAGATTTACATCTTCAGTAGGAACCAATGAGCTGACAGCCACAGACAGGAAGTTAGAACATATTGAGAGACGGACTGACACATTGCTGGTTTTGGTCTTTTCATGGGATTTATTAACAATAAGAAAAATATATAATACCAGACTTATCCATTGTTTACACTGTGTATTCAGGACATAGTTATAATAAATTGTTCCTTAGGTAGACACAAAGACAGTATGTTGTTTTACAGTTCAAACTAAAAGGTAAACTTTACGGTGGTTATAATTTAACCAACGGCACATGAATCTGATGTACACAATCATGAAGGTGTATTAGCATAGACGATAGAAAGAGGAGAGTTTCAAGCCACACACGAGTAATTAAATAATGGCTTTGTGAATTAGTTGTGATTTAAAATCCTTTTTAGGAGTACGTTTTATCTTTTATTGTTCCTTATACACTGATAAAGGTCAGTGTTACTCTGAAAGTCTCTTAAAGCAACCACATGGAACTTTCATTTTGTGTTGAATTTGGCGCCCCCTGTGGACAACAGCAGTAATGTTTCCACGGCAACCACCGCCTGTGTCGTACAGATCTCGATCTGGCTGCATTTGTCTTTTCTTTTTATAAACACAGCTGTTTGCAGGATGCACAGTGATGAAGTCGTGCATCTATCTGTGGTGATGTAAGGTTAATAACTGTAACATGACGATGGTGAAACAGAGTCATGTGTGTTACATGATTTGCTACATGTAGCATAAACTCATATATTGATGTTAAACCCATAGACTGTAAAAATAATGGATCTAGCTACCTTGATGTCACCCACTGGTTTGTGCACTCTGGTTTTGAGGCCTTGAATTCAGCATTTTGGTGTTTTGGAGCCAGAAGTGACCATATATGGCGCTGTGGAGGAGCAAGGGGTGAATCCCACTCACAGACTGTAGTGACGCCTCACAGACAGCCTGCCACTCAATGCGGCCCGCCCTTAATTATGTGTAACTGGAGCCTTAATAAAACGCAAACAGGTAAGTTATATAAAAATGACAGTTGTCATGAATGTTGAAATTAGCTACAGAGACCAAAACTGATCTTTGTACCAGGCTGTAAACATCTTTATTTCTGCTGTAAAGTTGGGCATTTTAACATGAGGGTCTGTGGAGATTGACTCGCTCTTGGAGTCAGCCTCAAGTGGCCGTTAGAGGAACTACAGTTTTTGTCACTTTTTCCAAACCCAGAGGCTGCCGCTTGGTCAAACCACATCTCACAAAGTATTTCATAAATTAAATAGACACATTACAAATCGAGACCGTCTCCCTCGAAATTATGACCACATAGGTTGTTTTTACAAGCAGCAACTATTACCCAAATTTACATTTATTGTTGGGCAGTGACCTCTAGTGGCTGTAATCATTACAGCGAGCGCAAAGGAGGAAGTCAGGCAACGTAGATTAAAAAGCAACAAAGTCTGTTTAGGTTGGGACGGAGGGGGGATGGACGGATGAAACGAACACAGACTTAACTGCTGCTCATGTCCTAACCTAGTATGTGAGATATGTCATGTTAAGCTACATTAGTAACAAATACTAACTTCTTTTCGACAAATCTATAATCTTTTTTCTAAACCTAACCAAGCGGTTGTGGTGCAGCTGCGACCATTTCACAAAGTTAACATGTTTAAAAATGAATCTGTAAATCGTTTAAGGAGCTGGAACAAACAGCTGCATGTGGTTGAATGGGCTGGAGGACTTCTTGTGCATACATGTTTAGGAGGAAGAGGATCAATTCAGGATCAGTTTAGAATCATAGCGTACGTGACCTGACATAAACTTATAAGCCCTGACGTGACCAAATTTGGTTATGTGAGGAGAAGCATCTACTCTTGGAACTGGTTGTCTGAATAACAGGAAAACAGTAGTTTAAGTAACAGGAGATGCCTTTTAATGCGTACTGGAAAGCTGTAGGTGTATCAACTTCTATTACTTGGTTGTCAGACACTATAAATTGTCATGTTGTACTAATTCTTTGGCTTTCTCGTGAGTAAACCCTCAAATATGCAACTCCATGTCTGAGCCTTTTCTTTTGTTTTTTTTAGAATCACCAAGGTTGTCTCATGTTTTCGCCCACACTTTAGTCATTTCTTTTCTGTTTCTCTTTGCTGATCCCGTCCCAGCATCAGCCATAACCACAAAATATAACGTCAGAATTCTCTAAAGAAAAATGTTCTGCTTTCTTTAAACTGGCTAATGTATGACTCACTGCCTGGGGAAGTGTAACCAGGCTCTTCTGGTCTGCGTGCTGTAAATCGTTTGGTCTGATTTGGCGGGAATCTGACGGGGACAGACTAAAAATAACTATGTAGAAATAGCCAATCTTCTTGCTGATGGTCTAGTTTGCTTATGCCGGTCATATAGAGTTCAGTTTAGTTAAAAAATACTCCTTATAGTTGCTTTAATTGGTTACTGAGTAAATACGACAATAAGAGACAATGAAACTCCAACAGTACCTTCCCAAATCACTGTGCGAGAAAAACACCCTCTGCATAAAACACGGTATCATCTTCCACCCCCATCACTGCTGCATGAACGAGGGTGACGGGTTGAGGCATTTGGGCAGCAAAAAAAGGTGAAGGGGCCGCTGCAGCAGGATAACGGGCAGGGGCCATGGGTCTAGAGTAGGGCATGGGGGCCATGGAACCAAAGAGCATCAGTCCATCATCTGAGTCATCATCGTCCTCCTCCTGAAACACCCTGTGCATCACGCTGCCCTGGTCAACATGCAGAGCTCTGGACAGGACCTGGAAGGTGTCGATGAGACTTTCGTTCACACTGTTGAACTTGCCTTTGCACTTCAGTGCATTCAGGAAATTGTTCTTGGTGCATTTCCTGACCAGCTCCTGGGCTGTGCTGAGAGTCATGCAGAGTTTCCACAGAGCTCTGTTCACTGCTGGGGTGATCTGGCCCGGCCCTCTTTGCCTGATGGACACAACGGGCTCCTCCAGGGCTTTGACTCTTTCGGCAAGACGACGACAACGCTTTTTATTGGACTTCACCTCAGTAACAGTCCAGAAGATGCTTTTAGACAAGGTCAAGATTTGGTCTATGTACTCCATGAGCAGCTGAAAAAACAGAGGCATAAGATGAGTCAAAGATAAATCAAAGTACAAAATAAATCCCGTTGGCATTGTACATTTTTGCAAGCCACGGATATGTTAGATTTTTGTGTGTGGTACAAAGTTCAGATTACAAATACATGAGCTGAGTTTCTCATGAGGTAGTGGGAGGGGACAGTGGATGGCAAGACAGCGGTCGAGCACACAGGAGCAGACAACTACGGCTGGGCTGATCGAAACCAGAATATATCGATACTATAGAAACTATGTTTTTATTTTGGAGATGGTTCCTGGCGTCAATAGGATCGATAGCCAAAAGGGAATTTGCGTCTCTTTTCTATGTCGTACCTGTTTGTATCTCAAGAGTAAAACTGTCAGTGCAACCAACGTTCCTGTCATAAATAAAGCCCCCTTTCACCAAACATTTCGGTACAGTACCTTTGGAACCAAAGGTAACCCTTCAGTCCTGGTACCTAGACCCTAGCGTTTCCACTGCAAACAGTCCAGCACTCGCTGTATTTCCTCATCACCAGTCACACAGATGGAAGTCTGCACCTCGTTTATCCTCCGACATTTTCAGAACAAAATAGAACAGGCTGCAGTGAGAGTCTCTCTCCATGGGATATTTAAAAATGGCAGCTTTGTGCATTTAGTCCTTCTCAGGCAAGCTCAGGGGTTTAGTGTTGCTGTAGCCCACAGGAAGTGAGGATTAGAATATATGACCTTCACATAATCCGCTCCAAATTAATCTATATTTTTAAAGTCATTACTAAAAGTGTGTGTCATATAAAAACTAAAGTGATGGTCAAAGTTGTCACAGTGAAATTTAAGGTGTGCTGATGGATTCACGTCATCAACTCATGCATTGAGTAACATTACAAGTTAACGTTCCACCTTAAAAGTTGCCGGCAGTCGGCCCAGTGAATGAAGTTATTTTTTCTCAGACTCCAGCTGCTGTGAGAGGCAGCAAAACATCCTTTCATTTTATAGTTACAGTTTACTAATAAAACTCTCCACAGTATGAACAGTGGTTACATGAGCCTCAAAACCAGACACAACTCAGCCCTGAGCACAGTGACCGTCCTCTGCTGACCAATCAGACTGCAGTGTTCACAGCTCCACCTTTTAGTACCAGATCTGTGTGCTAGGTACCCCAACAGAGGGGGGACCAAACATGGGGACGCTAAGGAACGCTTCTGTTGGGACCATCCACAACTTTACACTGTGGGAACGAAATAAAGTGTACTGAACTGAACTGAACTGAACTGAACTGAACTGAACCATACTGCTCGATGGGAATGGGGCTTTAGTTCAGGAAGGACCCAAATGCAGAGCAGCAGACAGGTTGAAGGTTTAACATAAAGCGAGCTTTAATAGAGTTGATATAAACCATCCAAAACAGGAAGGTAACTGAAGATTCAAAAGAAAGAAGAACTCAAATTAAACTGAAAACCAACCAGGATAATACGATAAACTGAGAGAAGAAATCCAAACACAAGACACCACCAACACCACGATGAACACAGACGAACTGACATAGAACAAAGGGAAACACAGAGGTTTACAAACACAGAAAACTAATCACAAGAATGAGACACAGCTGCAGCAGGTGGACACAGGCAAAAGGATGGAAATGGGGAACAAGGGTGTGGTGGGGGACACTATAGGGTGGAGCAAACAACTAATACAGAACAGGTGTGAGGGGAAGACTCTGGGAGCAGGGAAGGACTAGCGACACTGATGGCAGACACATGTGACAGAAAGCAGGCGGGGTAAAAACACACGGACAGGAAGTAAAAGCAGACATGACACATAAGGAGAGAATCTACAAAATAAAACAGGAGACAGATTAAACATGAACGAACAACATGAAACAAGGAAAAACACATATACATAAATCTATACATATGAAATAATTTTGCTTTTCAAGTGCAGTCCACCATTTATGTCACATATGCAACAGCTTGATACAGCCGGGTTTTTACACAATTTACAATTTTATGAATGATTATGTTGTCTTTTTTTTACTTGTTTGTTTTATTGGCTCGTTGGCACCTGATTAGATGTAGCACTCCTCATCTCGCTGTATATTTTCTGCACACTGACAATAAAGGTTTCCTCTTCGATTCTAAACACAACTGGTTCTGTCTTACACCGTGCACCAAGCTGTGCGCCAATCTGTGTGCAGGTCTAAAAATGACGTGTGGTCAGATGCATTGTTGACAAACTGCTGGTTTCTGTAAATAGCTAAAATACAACAAACTCCTTGTTGAATTACAACAAATAAATATTTTGAAATTTCCTTTACTGGACAAATTGAAGTGAACACAAAAGTCATTGATAAAAACATCGACACATTTTAAAGTGCCATTTTGTAATGTTTTATCACAAGTTGACACTGTGATGACGATAATAAAACAACAATACATTCTATCTTTTACAGTGTCTCACACAGAGACATCCTCTCTGTCCAGTTAATCTAGTCTGTCTAAAAGAAAGATCTGATGTTATATCACCAGCACGTCACGATGCATCCAAACTGATCTCTGGGAAGTACATGAGGGACGGGCTTTACTTACAATCTCACAAAAAACTTCCCAAACGTGATTATCAGACATTACTGGCTGCATTCCTCAAAGGTTACAAGTGAGATTTTTATCATAACAGATGTGGTTTCAAAAAACTCAGAGACATTTTGTTGTCTGCATTTTATCGTCCTGTATACCAAAATGTAAAGCCTGCACAGTCCTGAAGATACAGGAGAGGCAGTCTGCACACAGACATTTGTAAACTCCCAAATGTTTTTATCACAATTAAACCTATGAGGTCTTCATCAGGCAAACAAAAAGCAGGCTGCATATACAGACAGACAAGATTGAGGTTGTGTTCAGGCCGACAGCAGATCTGTGTGATCTACTACTACTACTGTATCAACTTTCTGTGCAACGTTTTTATGTCTGATAAACTTGTACACACATTAATCTGTTTGTCAAACTCAACTCCCTGAATCAGATTCATGTCTTGAAGAAAATTCCTCCGTCAACGCAGCCTTGTTGGTTTAATACAGGGCTGTTTCCAGTCTGAACGCCAGCTTACAAGTTTGGTCTCGATTTATAAATCATCATAAAATAACGACACACTTTTTTGACACATTCATCAAAAAACCAACAGCACACAACATGCAGAAACACAAAACCAATAGAATAAAAATAAAGTATAAACATATTATAAAATGAATAAATATTATAGCTGATGGGATACATAAATATAAAATTTCAAACAGTATATAAAACAAAATGTTGCATAAAGCTGAATCATGCTGACACAGTATGAAAAAGTTAATAAAAGGTAGAATGTTATTTATTTATTTTTATTTTTTTAAAATATCGGCAGAGATTAAAGAGAGTCTTTTCTTGAGTCAAGAAAGTTTATAAAATTGTTACTCCTCCTCCTACAAACAGCAAATAGGACCAAAAATGCATCAGTCTGGAGGAATACTACAAGGAAAATTAATTGTCTACAGCAACAACACAAAATGATTTAAACAGCACTTTTCTGATTAATCTAAATGGTGCACAGACGTTTACCTGTCGGTGGGTGTTGGTGCAGAGCGTCCTGTTGATTCAGGTCTGCAGACTGAGGAAAATGAAACTATTGCTGTACTTTCATAGTTTTCTGCTGCCGGTGACGTCACTGTTCTCCTCTGCTGCATCTGTGGCATGTCTGATGAGGTGCGACAGTATCATCATCACAGTGACGGTGATAAGCATTGTATGGAGAATTACAGACCGGTATCTCTTCTTCCTCAATTTCCAAAAATACTAGAAAAATTATTTGTAAAACAATTGGATCTTTTTATTAATAAATACAAATTGCTAAGTGAACACCAATATGGATTCAGGGAGAACAGAACTACTACTGATGCAGTAATGCAGATGGTTGAAGAAGTAACAAAAGTGATAGAAAATAATGAGTACTCTATTGGTATCTGTATTGACTCGCAGAAGGCTTTTGACACAATAGATCACGGCCAGTTATTGAGAAAATTGGAGAAGTACAGGATACGAGGTGTAGCTTCCTCTTGGATGAAAAGTTACTTGGAAAATAGGCATCAATGTGTGGAAATTAATAATATTAGGTCAGGATTCAGAAAGGTCACCTGTGGAGTACCCCAGCGATCTGTGATTGGTCCAAAACTGTTCATACTGTATATTAATGATATAGTTACAGAATTGTTAAAATTTATCATTTTTGCAGATGACACAAATTTATTTTGCTCTGGGAAGAATTTACAGGAACTTGTGTTGGCTGTAGAAAAGGAACTGGGAATACTGATTCATCAAATTTGGTTTGATGTTAATAAATTGTCTCTTAATATGAAGAAAACTAAATTTATGGTATTTGGAAACCGACAGGAAATAGATGGACAGATTGAATTAAAGACTGGTTATGAACATACTGAAGAGTTTTTGAGACAAAATTTCTAGGGCTTGTGATTGATCATAAATTGACATGGAAAAAACACATTGATTATGTTAGAGGTAAAATCTCAAAGTCTACAGCAATCCTATATAAATGAAGGGATATACTAAATGCCAAGGCCTTGTATATTATTTATTGTTCACTTATACTTCCTTATAGGTCTTACTGCGTAGAACTGTGGGGGGCAACTTTTAAAACAATTATAAATTCAATAACACTACTAAAAAAACGAGCCATGCGTATTATTAACAAGACTGGTTACTATGATCACACTAACCCACTGTTTATTAATTCCAATATTTTAAAATTTAATGATTTGGTGTGTTATGAAATAACGCAAATAATGTTTAAAGCTGAATCAAAGCCCAGACTCTGTACAAAGGTTTTTTCTGTGCATGAGTGTAAATATGATTTGAGAGATGTTTGTACATTTACAGTGCAAAAAGCTAAAAAAAAGGGATTAAAAGAAGATGCATGTCTGTTGTTGGAGTTAAGCTGTGGAACAGTGCCGATATATGTTTGGGGATGTGCAACTTGATTTTAGTTTTTAAAAGAATGATGTATAAAGCTATGATTGAAGGTTACAAATGTGAATGATCTTATTTGACATTATTGTTATCCGTCGTTTTATTGGAAGGGTTGGAAGATAGCTTAAACTGAACAATGTAGGACAGGCTTATGTAAGCATTATGCTTCTGCCTTTTCAGTCATCATTAAATTCACACAAAAATGAATTGTGCAGTCCAGATTGTTTTGAATTTACTGTATAATAGAATGTGTTGTTTCATTGTTTATAATTACTGTACTATGTGTGTGTGTGTGTGATGACTGAAATAAACTAAACTAAAACTAAAACTAAAAAAACGGATGATATAGACGGTCAAAATATGTTTTTGCTGCGGCCTCGTCCACTTCACATCCCCAGTACATTGTTTAGCTTCTGTGCTGGTAGATTTGATTTATCCTAGATGATAACAAATTAAATAAGCACAGGAGAAACAGCCCCCGATAGGTCCGACCACCGTGTTTAACTATGTATCTTCAACCATTACACTTAAGGCTATTTTGTGTGTGTTTGTTTTGCAGAGCTGATTGTTGTTCCACTGATATCTGTCCTGTTCCTACATCCAATCACTGTAAGATCTTATCTTGTGTGTGTTTTCTTGGCGACAGTTAGAGCCATAAGTACAGGTGTTAAGATTTGTGTTGAACACATTTGAGTACAGCCACATCACCGAGTGTGCCTGCACAAACAGAGATAATGCAGTGGTTACTTCTTCCCAGGTGTTTGTTGGTTGTGTTGAGTGTACATTGAGTGTATACACATGTCACAATACACACACTTGATAACATCACTGTAGATAACGGCTCGCTGTGCTCCAGATCAGTCAGCCCTGTGCTACAAAACTATTCAGAAAAACCAGTCAGACAATGAATGAACTACATTCTGTAAGAAAGATGTATGCAGTGTTGCTCAAGAGCCAGGAAGTAAAAGGAAACATTAATCGAAGAGCAGTCGATGCACTTAGAGGGTAAATTGGTATTTTTCAACCTGGACTCTATTTTTCCATGTTTTTTTCTGTCTAAGTCACTGATGGGAACAATCACTCCTGAAATGAGAGAGACCTCTGCAGCCGAAAGCAGTGAAACAGGCTGCAAGTATTTGTTTTGCCACTGACAGACTCAGACTATCATTCTCAGTGTCTGACAACATTCTGGAAGTGATCCCCACAGAGATAGAGCTTTTTGTTAGAGATAAAGATCCTTTGTGTTGAACCAGAAACCGCCCAGAAATATTATTATTTAAATAAACATTTTATCATCGTATGAGACACTTCATCTAAAGTCCACAGACACAAAATAAAACTCAAAGAGGCTGTCTTAGTTTGTTTATCCACTCTTCCAACAATCACCAGCTCTGGAATGGCTGAAATAAACCATTAATTCACCCAGTTCACCCAGTTCACCCAGGTATACACTCTAAATTACTGTGGCAGAAATAACAGAGGTACCTCCAAAGCAACATCTCCATCATTTCACCTTCAGAATATGGATGTTGTAGAACACACACGGCGCACCTGCAGTTTTTGCCAGCACTGTTTTGAGAGAAAAAAATGAATATTTGTGGAACTCAAATGTTTGTGGCTGCCTCCAGTGATCCAAAAGTAATTAGATTACATTGTATATTTTTTTGTAATCTGATGGATTACTTCACTAATTACATACTGCATTGTAATCTGTGCTACATTTCAGGGTAATCTTACCCACTCTGTGATGGTGTGTTCTCACCAAATGCAGACCAACTTGTCACACTGCGTTGCTTGTGTGTTTACAGCTGCTGAGTGTTTGGTTGTTTTTGGGAGTATTTTGCAAATGGTGAATGTAACAGCTGTGTGACGGTCGTACTAACTGGGGAAGGCAGCCAACGGCTAACTTGGTTTGTAGTAAAGAACAACTGACAGCTAAAACAGAGGCTCCGTGTCTTTGAACCACCATGAACCAAGACAGCAACACTCAAGTGTAGTTTTCATTGTTTCATTTCATATTATTTTACTTCCCACAATAAAAGACAGAGCAGTGGTTCCCAACTGGTGGGTGCAGTGAATTTCCAGCACAAAGCTTTTACACTGAAGTGCTGTTTCCTGCTGTAGAGTGAGTGAGTGACTAACAGATAGCTCCTGGACAGAGACAGCAAACTAGCTGGACGACAGACACAAGTATGATACTGAATATATTAAACTGTGTGGACCTTGAACTTGTGCCAAAGCAGAAATCTGGACCCAAGTTGGGATCCATTGACTTGCAGCATTTTGCAAAGAGGCAACTCAACAAAACAATTTGCACAAGTCACAAACACATATTTTAAGGACTGACGATGTTGTCCTGTGGATTTGCTCAGTTTTCTCCGAGCCCTCTCCTTTATATTCTGTCTCTATTAGATACTGACGTTAAGTGGTAGAGCTCCAGGTGGTCACAGACGGCGACATTGTTTGTTCTGATCCTCAGTAACGTCAAGAGAATCTCAACTAGAGCTCAGCGCTGAGAGGCTCTGGGGACACAGCGTCACACCAACTTCTCCCTCAAGTTGAAAAATTCAACTGATGCTAAGATGTGAATAGTGCGTCTCTGCGTCATTTGCATCACACGATTCAACGGAAAACATGAGGAAACATCACAAACTGCTGACATCATCATCTCACAGTGAAGTTTATTCATGCTGTGTGACGACGCTCAGCTGCACAGACACAACACCAGAAAGAATACATGCAGTGATCCTACATGCAGACACATTTTGATTTCAGTGTGTCAGCAGCGAGGTTTCTCCTCCTCGGCGCAGGTCTTGGTGATGAAGAGTCTTTTGAGGAAGAGGAGCTGCAGGTACCCAGAGGTGATGATGAGGAGACTGAGCACCACCGACCACCAGGTGATGTACTGCGAGTTGGACAGGAGCAGGAAGTAGTCGGCACTCTTCCTCATGCGGCCGAAGCTGTAGTAGCGGAACATGTGGAAGACGTAGTTCTCCACTTTGTGAGTCGCGTCCTGCAACAAATACTACAAGCATCACTGTTTATAGCAGGGGCGGGCGATCTGACCCTAAAATAATGTCATGACGTCAGGGTGATGTTGCACTAACAATATTCTTGAAGATGTGACAAACAAACACCAAATACAGTACAGGATCTGAGCACTTCCTCCAACACTAGTGTGTGTGTGTGTGTGTGTGTGTGTGTACCTGTATGACGCTCAGTGTGTTGTTCAGGTCTTTGCTGACTTCCTCTTTCTTCTTCTTCTCTTCCTCTTTGTGCTTGCTGGGGTCTTTGAAGCCGTCGTAATAAACGCCGAAGCTGAGGAAGACCTGCATGGTGCCGAAGCGGTTGTGGAAGTTGCTCAAACACATCTGGTAGAAACCTGCAGACACACGACACGTGAGACAGAACATACACACGGTGTGTGAAACCTTCCTGCAGCTCAAACTGGAGAGATGAAGGTCATTAAGATTATTAATTAATTAGTGATGCATTCATGTGTTCATCACTAAATGTTGTAGCTGCTAAATGAAACATCATCATTTATTTGTTGACCTTTATTAACCCAACTCTGCAAAGTCACTGTTGACTAAACTTATCAAATAAATGCAGTGCAGTAAAAAGGACAATATTTCCCTGTCGTGAAGTCAGAGCAGCAGAACATGTAAATATTCTAGTACTGTAAGTAGCTCAAAACTGTATTGAAGTGCAGTACTTGAGTAAATGTACTTAGTTACTTCCTCACTCATTTCATTATCAGTAAAATAAAGAATGAATTAAAGCAGGAAAAACAGTTTGACACTGAGCACTGCGGTGTGGGGAGTGTGTGCAGATGAACGGTGCCTCCAGAGCTCTCTGCCCATCCGCCAGCCTTCATCCAACAGATGACGTGAAATGATTTGTTACCGACACGAGATGAGGCGTCATCCAGGGGATCGTTTGCTTCCTGGCACTGCTGGCACGTGGTGAAGCCAAACACCGCTCACCTGCACACACTCCCCACACCGCAGAGACACAGACCTGGTTGAAAAGCAGCAAAGCTTCCCTTTAAGTTACATCAATCATTTAAATGACATTTATTTGTGGTTTTAGTAATGTGTTAATGTTGAGACAGCTTTCTGCACATCTTTACTTCACTGCTTCAACTGTTACGAAGTAAACGTTGATTGCAAAACATAACGGCTATAAAATAACGATTTTTTTTTTCTTCCCTATAGGCCTTGCTTTCACTCTACACTTCTGTCTGCCACCAGCTCTGATTTCTCTAGAAATGAAGGCTCCATTTACAGCTGGAAGGAAGTGTGGCAACCATTGAGCAACCAAAACAGGAAGACGATGGTGCTTTTGTTTTCCCCAGTCAGTAGCTACTGGTAGCAATCACCAGTTACCAAAGAGTACCAGTCTAGGTTCTTTGCAGTTGGTATTTCCAGCAGTGGAAATGATGTGTGTCTGTGATATTGTAGCTGAAGGAGATCTGGGGCCTCATTTATGACACTAAATGTTTGTGTACGTACAAATGAGGAAATGTACGAACACCAAAAAATATTCAGATTTATAAAACAGTGCGTCTGCCTATCAGTACGCACTTTCCTTCCAAATCAACTTGGAGTTGTGCGCACATGGACCAGCCTGGTATCCTGCCCTCTACGTGCTCACATACAACCATAAATGGTCAGTGCGAAGTGAGTTGCTTGTGTGTGAGCTGGAGGTTAGAAAGCACACAGTCAGACAGACAGACAGACAGTCAGACAGTCAGACAGACAGTCAGTCAGTCAGACAGACAGACAGACAGACAGACAGACAGCTACCTGTTTCCTCTGCCTCAAAGTTGATCTGACCCTTGGCATCATCAACATTCGACACTATGAGACCGCCGGGAGCGTTGACGGTGACGGACAGGTGTCTATCATGGCCGACTCCCGTCACCCACTGGACCTGCAGACACACAGACAGACACACAGACAGACAGTAACAGCAGAAAGAGTTCGGTGTATGTTCACATGTACTTTAGGATGTATATATATGACTATGTATAAAATACATATTAAAACACTACTGTACTATATATAAAATAAAAGTCTAAGTGAACATAAAAGGTGTGAAAACTTCATTTCTCAGTGAGCTTCTTACTTTGTGTCTGCGTTCTGTACAAACACAAGATTTTCTGCCAAATAATTTCCTATGAAAGATTTTCTGTATGTTTTGTTTCGCCTGAACGTCTGATCAATTCAGAGCGGGAAAACATTTTGGAATGGATATTTAATCTTACACAGAAATGCTTCAGATTTGAAACCGTATTTTCTGCAGCTTAAAAGAAGGTAAACACAAAAGAAAGACAAAACTCATGTTGAGGGAAACGTGTCGAGGCCTCGGCTTCTCTTCTTACCATGAAGTGCAAGTAGAATCTCTCTCCGCGATGAGCAAAGTGCCAGAAACACTCCAGCCCTGCAGCAGGAAGCACCACCGAGAAGTCGTACTGGTCGCTGCCCCAGAACAGCTCCTGGTCTGTTATGTTGGGGTGGAGGTTCGTCTGGGGCCCGCCATGAACCGGACCCCAAAACACCAGGATGAGAAATAAGAAGGCAATCTTGAAGAACATGTCTGAGAACATGGAGAGTTCTCCTCTAGATGAAAAGCTGCAGGTTGAGTCTGTGTGGAGCGATCAGGAATGATTAACTGGCACCAACACGTTGCTTCTGTCAGTGGGAAAAGTGGGCTGAGTCCACAGATGGAGTCACTGTGACACAGACGAATGACTGATCCCACTGCGGGACTGAAGGAGAGAATAAAAGCAAAGACCACACAGGGTCAAGTTATGTCTCAGTATGATGAGGAACATTTATATGAGATTATAGAGGTTACAATTAAGACTTAGGTTGAGAAATATTTTCCCACCTGCTGCATCCGAGCATGAAGCTGTTCACATGCTGAAAATCAGGATGATCTCAGTCTTAATGGAAACAGGAGGATTCAGGTTCATCTGGACACTCGAAGGACTTCACAAAGAACCAAAACTGTGGAGACAACATGGAAACAAGACTTAGAGTCTGAGGCCATGCTTCAATTCAGATGTTTAGCAGATATGTTTACCATCTTAGTTTGCTGTGTTAGCATGCTAACATTTACCAATCAGCAGTAAACACAGAGTACAGCTGAGGCCAGCGCTGGACTCCAACTGTCTGAGGGGCAGCAGTGGAAAACTTAACATAAAAAGGGCACCAACAGCATGCAGTAGGGCACCAGCAGGCACAAAAGCTTTATAGAACAGGGCAGCCTTCATGGGACCACGTTACATTTTCTCAGTTTTAAGGGCACATCAACTTGTTTTCTCCACTGGAAGGTAACTTCTTCTCATTTTCTTTACCCGAAGGTCACCACAGAGGCCACTTCATCTTGTTTTCTCCACTGGAAGGGCACCCTAGAATGCATGTCAACTCATTTTCTCGACTAGAAAGACACAGTAGGAGCCACTTCATCTTCTCTCCAGGGGCACCCTAGAGGGACGTTGTTTTACAGACCATAGGGGCATCAGAAAGGACATTTTTGCTGCATCTTTCTTTTTATGTTTTTGGAACATGTGGTCAATAGTGATTTTCAGTCTTGCTGGTGGAGCAGCAAAAAATGCCCAGTTTGTCCTGAGGTTTGTCGTGCTCGAGGAACAGTGACAGAGTCAACAAAATCATAAGGGTTCATGCTCTAGAGGAGCAGGAATATTCAAAAGTAAATGTAATTACAATCATGCCAGCAGTTGCTGAACACATCTTGGTGTTGAACAAAACAAATAAATCAAGACAATAAAACCAGTTAGAAGCTGAGATTCTTTAAAGAGGTAGAGAGGATCTCGGTTTATTCGAAGTGTCTTGAAAAATGGAAACAGATCAACATATAAAAATCTCTGAAATCTCAAAAACAAATGTACAGTCACTGCAGTCCGATACATTCTTTGAAAAGTCAGATTCCCTTAGTTTTCTCTTAACAGTTTTGTCCAGGTTTGTCTGCGAGTCTCATTGGACTTCAGTTTAAACTGAAGGATACTTGAAGTGGTTTTCAGAGTCAAATAAATACCCATGTTCTTTATAAATGTCTGCAGGATGGAACTGATTTGACTCTGTACAGACAGAAGGAACATTTAATGACTTTAAGGTTTGCATTTTGATAAACAAGAGTGTTTCAGACTTTGTCCAGGACCCGCAGACGCCTGGTTTCACCTGGTGAGGTAAAATACTTAAGGAGTTTGTGGAAGATGATTTCATGAATGATGAGTAAAGAAAACTCCCCTGAGTGAGCAGGAGGAAGAGGCAGCATGAAATAACCAGAGACACACTTTGCAATCAGCTGTTCATCCCATGAGGTTCATCCAGTTGAGAGGTGGTGAAGAAAAATGGTCCAGTCCTGACTGTGGTTTCATACAGATTGTACAGGGTTAAAAAAATAAAACATACAGAACATTTCACGTTCTATGGGAATGTCAAACAGGAGCTCAGTGAGGCTCCATACACAGTGCACAAGGTTAAATCTCACCGCACACACTTAACAGCTACGTTTTCATTTTCCAGACAGTGAAAGTCACAAACGGCACTTTGAGGGTACGAGGTGTCAGGAAAGATCCGTTCCTGAGGATATTTGTTATTTATGAGCCTGCTTACACCTGGTACTAACATGTTCTAGTGATCTGGAAACAAGAAGACGAGACAACTGAGACAAATCACCGTTTACGCCTGTGTCTATCATGTGTCTATCATGTGTCTATCATGTGTCTCTAGCTGCCTTCAGATGTTGTTATCGCCTACAACACTTCTGATAGAAGGTCCCCATAGTAATTAATTAAGTAAGTAAGTAATTAAGACGTAGCATGTGTACGTTTACACTAAAAAGATATGACACTGGTAATTGGTTTGAGTGATCAGATCACAATGCGTCAGAGTTGTCATTTACACTTGCGACCTGATTAGCCGAAACATGTTAATACCAGATATGAAGAGCACCTCAGCCAACGTGTCAACAGAGGAGATCGTCTCTGTGCTAAACACTTAGTGTAAATTATCTGAGTTTAAATAAAGACTACAAAGATAAAACCAGAGTCATGATCGCAGCTCTGTGAGGCTGTAATTAGACACAGCGTGCTTTGTGCTAAACGCTAACATGCTGATGATTAACAGGTGTTATGTTTACCACAGTCACTGCCTTAGCATGTTAGCATGCTAACGTCTGCAAATCAGCAGTAAAAACAAAGTACAGCTGCGGCTTTTCTGAATGTTGGTAGTGTTGCAGGTATTTGGTGCTAAACCAAAGTATTGGACACGTCACCAACTAATGGATCAATATTTCCATCCCTAACATCATGGTTAATAGAAATGAAATAATCAGTGTGATGTGCCATGTTATGAGGACGTCTTACGACAGATTTTAGTTCTGATTTTCGTAGCGTTTATGTCTTTTATCGTGCGTAGTACAGGAGTATTTTGGCATTGCAACTTTTACAGTCCGACAGCAAAACTTCACACTCAGGGTAGAAGTTATTTTTACTCTTTTCTTGAACGTTATGTGAATGAACCTGGCTTGATACAGTCATCTGAAGGTTCAGGTGTTTGAAACAAACAGTTGACGACATGGTTGTGCAGTTAATATGGTTTGGTGAAGCTGACTCACGTGAACAAACACAAAAAGGTAAGAGAGGTTTGGGGATGAGAATCCAGAGACGGTCTTGCAGAAGGCCAAATGTGTTGAGAAATGTAAAAACAGAACATTCAGAGTGACTTTTTTAAGGAAAGAAAAGAAGTTTGATCTAAGGAGGAATTTTGGAGTGTTTGATTCATTGATTGAGGCTTTCAAATAATCTAAGAAAAAAAGATAACTGATGATTTGATATGATTTCTTTTTACCTTTATAATATGATTTCTTAAAGGTTCCTGTGGAGTTTCAGAGCTCTCGTAGCACCATGGATCAGTTCCTGCTCTGTTTGTCTCGAGCACAAGGACGTACAAGAACACAAGTGATGAGATCCACAAACCTGCCAGTGGTGTTACAGTGGTGTTACAGTGGTGTTACAGTGGTGTTACACTATCCCACTGATCCACAGTTACAGTTATGTGCCAACAAAAGGTGCAAACAATACAGGACTTAAAATACTTTACGAGTCAGCGCTGCAAATGTTTTGATGAGGGAAATAAGCGTAATACATTTGTTGAATCTCAGGAAACCACAAGAGGAAACTCCACAGGGGCCCGAAATAGATGATATTATTTTAACTGAAAGGAAGGATCATTATTATTATGTTGATGCACACGGTGCAGATCAACTTCTACAGAAGCAAAATAAATCAGTTTAAGGGTTCCCCCAAAATGTGAGGAAACAAATTCTATGATTATTGGTCAAATAAAGATTCCAGTAATCAGTAACTGCTCCAAGAAGATCCAGCATCTTAATGAGCACATTTAAAAAAACATTCAGACTCCTCCACTGATTAATGAGGAAGAAACCCTCCTAAAGATTCTGCACACAGCGTCGGCCTCCAGTCAGTCTGACCAGGTTACATCTTTAGTTTCTCCTGTAGGGATGATGCTCCTCCACCTGACAGGAAGGTCAGAGGTCGGGCGTTAGAGGTGGAGATTGAGCATAATGCAGCAGAATCTGAGCCCAGTTCCTCTGACTCAGTGACAGACTGCAGGTAAAGATGAGCTCTGCAAACCCAGCTGGACTCTGCAGGTTCATCACCACCATGAAACACCACCACTGTGCAGTGTTTGACTGACAGCTTCTCACACGGAGAACTCTGCCCCGCCCCTCCAGGTGCGTCTGTGGATCAGGGTTGGTAGTTTGAGTCCAGCGAAGGGGCTGATCCACTGCAGCGACGGCTGACCTCCAAACACCGACCTCAGCCCCGCCCAGCGAGTCTGACGCTCCCAGGTCGGCTTCTCGTTCTTCAGACGCTCGATCTCCTGACACACAAACACAAACACACATCTTTGTTAGTGACAGAGACACACACAACATCATTACACACACAGACACACACACAGGACTGGGTACTGAACTTGGACTGAATTGCTTCGATACCATCAGCCTGTCATTTGATACCTAAAGGAGTAAATCTCAGCCAATGGAGGCAGCAGCACATAACAAAGCAGCACACTGCAAATGGCCCCTCCGAGGACAGAAACAGGAGAGGAAATACACGATTACAGGCCTGGAGTTAAGATATTTTTAGGGCAAGGCCACTTTGGCCTTTGATAAATACAAATTTATTGGGGCACCAAGGCCAAAACCGATGGTGCAATAACAATATGTGCTAACTACATTGAATGAAGACAAAACAATGTATGTGCTGAAAAACAGCACTGAGTTTATTAAAACTGGGTGTGCATGACTGGGGATATATCTCATTTCTTGTTTTGATTCATATCCCTTATTTTTAAAGTCTTTGAAATCTCTTTATTCTTTTGTTATCTCCTAGTTATTAAGAAATTATTATTAGAAGAAGATTCTTTATTGTCCTTTCTCAGCACATTACATACATTTGACCTCTGCATTTGACCCATCCTACTGTATACACTGGGAGCAGTGGGCAGCCGCAGTGCAGCGTCCGGGGACCAACTCCAGTTCTTTTGCCAATGCCAGTGGTCGGGGTCACTGACAGGAGTATTTACCTAACATAGCCTACATATCTTAAATTATATAATTATTTATATGTCTCTATGTATATTTTTACATTAATCCCCAATATTTTATTTGACTTTAAAAAATCCTCTTCCTTCATTTAATTTAACAGTGTTTATTGTATTGTATTATATGTATTAATTCTGTACAGGATCTTGTATGTTCTTTAATGTGTGCTCAATTTATTAAAAGAAAAAAACAAAAAAACATTTTGGTGAACCCTGCAGCAAAGTGAACCCTCTTCCTCAGAGAGGATCTTTGCCTCCCAGTTTGTTCCTGGCGGCAGAGCAGAGTGAACCATCTTTCTTCTCAGAGGATCTTTGTCCCATGAGAGCAGGCAGCAGGCTGTTCTTATCTATCGCTCTGCTCTCCGTGTCCGCATTTAAAACATCTTTCGCTGGTGATTTGACAGTCACTAGAAGCACATTATGACCCTTTGTAAAAGTTTCTGTGGTACCTGTGTTGTACATGAGCTAACGTTAGCGGCTAAGGACTGAGAGGCTGTCTGGTATGTGTGTGTGTGTGTGTGTGTGTGTGTGTGTGTGTGTGTCCGAGTCGGTGCTGCTTGCCCGATCGGGCATGTCTGCGCAGGGTCTGCTGGTCCGCCGGCTATTTTTACTTGCCCCGGGCATTCGGGCAACCGTTAATGTTGGACCCTGAGTTTTGAGAGGCTTGACGACAGTGTGTGCTGCTTTGGTGTAAAAAACAGAAGGAAAGGAAAAGATTGTCCAAAGTGTGGCTCAGTTTCATCTGGCTCAATGCCAACAGCACGTTAACACAGCAACATGAGAAATTTGATGGAACACTAGAAAGTGCAAGTGATAGATAAAAAGAAGAGAAGGATGCTCCATGTTCAACTGCAAGAAGGAGAACGGACTGCAGCCATCCGTCTCTCTCGTCTGCCTAACGTTACAGATCTGGATGCACCTCTCAGGAGGTTTACTCCTCTGCTGCCTGCAGTGTCCTCCACAGTGAACAGTAAAATGCCAAAACTACCGGAGCCCTGAGGCCGCTGCAGGCTGTAGAGGACAGTCAGTGGGTCAGAGTCTTCTGGAAAATTAAGTCCAGATGATATTTGAACATCAAAACATCCCCAAAACTGCTTTGAGTGGAAAAATGCCAAGGTGCTGAAACATAACACTAAAGAGTTGAAACAGGAAACTTCTAAAATACGTTTATATTTTTATGTTTTGAAACTGCTGTAAGTGTGTAAAAATGAGGATATTTGATCCCTTATGTCAAATGTAGTTTCCTCTTTGTTAAAGCTGATTTTATAAAATTGTTAGTGGACAAAGTTTTGTTCAGGAACTAATACTTAGGTCAAGGTACCAGTGCCGAAACATTTTTAGACTACACCCAGCCCTAGATACACAACCTCATTACACACAGACGTCCTCATCATACTAAACTACACAGTCATGTTTATCTGGACAATACTTCATTACACAAAATACACACGTCCCCTTTACACACACACAAACACACACAGATCGACCCAACTCAGACAGGAAGTAGTGACTAAGTGTTAGAATATAGAGAGTTCATGTTGTCACCGTCTCGTCGTTACAGATGGAGTGGACCTGAGTGCTGAACATAACAGCTGTGAAGGTGAAGAAGAGGAGGGCTTCCATGCAGAGGAAGATCATCAGCATCATCGTCACCGGAGGGGAGAAATCACTGCACTCTGCACACACAAAACTTCTGTCACCACAGGCTCCTGATTCAATCACACCAGACATGCTGAAATGATTTTCTACAAACTCTGTACAACAACGTTAATGAATCTGCAGCCTGAGATAAACGACAGGTAACTGAACATTAGAAGAACATATAGTTTAAATCAGCAGCTCCAGCAGCGTGTAGGACTCACCTCTCCACTGGACTCTGATGCAGGTGACGAACTGGTATCCACAGAGAGCCAGAGCGTGACTGGAGATTATAGCGATGTACATCTGTGGACAGGACACAAAGCACCACACCTCTTTACAACACATACTTTGATCAGGTTCAGCTTGTTGTGGTGCCAAATGTGTAACATGAGCGCCAGGAAGTTAACATGCAGAGAAAGCAGTGCGAATGCAGCAAGTGAGAAATTTGACTGCACAAAATGTGTTCTTGTTTTCATTTTATTTTTACTTTAGCCAGTGCAACATCTGAGCTCTAAACACTGTTCTAACTATTGATAAAAGTGCTACAGCAGCTACACAGTCTAATTCACACACAGATTTGTCACCATCGTTGGTTCCTCAATCAGCAGATGAAGACTGACTGTCGGGTTGCACGTTAAAAAAAAGAAAAATATAGGAGTCATTTATCGATGCAACAAAAGGACCATTTCTGTTTTACTTCACAACAAACTTTAAAAAATCATTTGTGTGTGTGGAAGTCAGTCTGAAATTAAGTATGAGATTAGTAAGTGGACATGACGGTAAATAAACTCACAGTGAAGAGGACGAAGAAGCGCTGGTTTTTCTCCCCAACACAGTTGTTGACCCAGGGACAGTGGTGGTCCATCTTACGGATGCAGCGCTTACAGATACTGAAGTAGAAGAAGAAGGAGAGGCAGCAGAAGAAGACGAAAGATGAACGAAAAGAGGAAGAAGAAAGAAGAGGAAGGGTGAGGATGAAGAGAGACCAAAAGAGGAAGAATAGACAAAAAGAAGTAAGAAGAAGAGGATGAAGAAGAACAACCATCATTCTGAGTCCAAAGTTTTTGCAATTCTGTGAACGCAGCGCCTCAGCAGCAGTTTGTTGAGTTTGTGTTGCTGAGCGGATCAGATCAGTTGATCAATCTGTGGTCAGAGCTGATGAGATCAGATTGATGGATTAGAGGAGCAGTGAAAGCAAACTTTTAGAGCTGGCGCTGGACTGTGAGGTGCACGGCTTCCATCTGAAGTAGGCTGGAAAACAACAGACCACACTAACACGAGAGCACTGTTGTTCTAAGACACAGAGCGTTCTAATGAACCCTTAAGTTTCACTTTTAAAAAGCATCTTTGTCATATTTTAATTGTAATTTTTCTAATCTACATTAATGCTCGATTGTTACAGTACTACCTTATTTTTCTTCCTCTCAATATATTGATTGTTTGTTCCACGTATGCACCAACAAACAGAAGCAAAAAAAAAATCCCTCTGCTGCTCTGTCTGTGCCCAGATTACACTCTGCGCTCCACGAGTGTGTGGTGCTCTGAATAACTGAACGGTTTATTCCAACAGTGCTCTGAACTAACAGTCTAGCTCCAAATAAATGAATGTGCGGTAAACTCTGTGACTCATATATAGTCACGACAGTAGACGACCCTTAAAATATGGATGTTGCTGCACAGAAGCATCTGAAACATGGACGCTTCACACACACCTTCAACCTGACAGCACAGAAGATCTATACAGTCAGCACAGGTGTAAGACGTCACAGTGAAGTTGACCTTTGGCTTTTTGGATATAACACGTCATCACTTCATCATTTTATCCTACTGAACTTTTGTGTGATGTGTTGTCATAAGTAGCACATGAATTCCTGAGGACACAGTGACCTTAGACGACCAAAATCTAATCAGTTTATCTGTGACGTCAAATTTGAACAAACGCCCTCAAGGTGTTCCTGAGATATCAGATATCACATAACACCTCTGGCTGCGGCCACCACCAATGCAGAGGCACAAAAAGCGAGTGAGTGGACCCTGAGTCGGGATTCTTTGACCCCCCCCACAAAACTGAAGCCAAAATATCTCACTTGCCTCCTGGTGCACCTCCCCAACACCAGCAGAGGACGCTACTGCGCAGTCTCCGGCTCCAAATGACATAACCAGTGCAAGATGATTGCTACCATATCCGGGATATTCTGGCTTCATTTTTGTTCAGTGGGGGTTAGTGGAGATGCACTGATACCTATGTGCTGAATGCAGAGAGATTTACCACCAACTTCTCAGCTCTATGGAGCTTTTCAGCCTCTTTTAGCTCATACTTTTAGTTTTATGGCAAATTTCTCTCAGGTCCAGCGTCCTGTTCTGCTCTCATGTGAGCAACAGAGTTCATGTTTAGTCTGAACCCTTCTGACCTGCAGTGATGAGCCCTCTCAGGTTTGATGCTGCAGCATTTAGGACATTTGTAGATGACTTCACCCGGCTTCAGCTGCAGACTGTCCATGTACTTCTTAGTGGCGTTTCCTTTGGGAACGGCTCCCTGAAGAGTGGAGGGAGAAAACAGAGGGGATGAGAAGAGAGAAAAGGAAAACGTCTTTGAAGGGCAGGTCAGGTTTTTTGAAGTGGGGCTGTGTGAGAGAGTTCCTCATCATCAGTGTGTTATATACAGTAGATGACAGTCAGCACACTCCCTGTTTGACAAAGCGTGTGGGAGTGGCACCCCAGAAGCTCAGCTATACACTGCTGTGGATTAGAATAAACAGCAAAATGTATTCCAGCCACTTAAAATAATATTAATATCAGTTTGAGTGGACGCTATATTGAGAATATTTTGCTGTCAGATAGCTCTAGCCCCAAACTATTTGTTTCAGCTGGTCTCCCCTCAGCGTCCTCACCGGGTCGGTCAGCATGGTGCGGAGGTGGGAGGCCAACGCCAGCACAGCCAGGCTGTTGAAGACCACCCCGTTGACCACGGCGTACCAGAAGCTCCTGGAGGGCAGCAGCATGACGAAGGTGACCACAAAGTCAGCGTAAAACACCAGGAACCAGGTGATGAAGGCACACACCATGCCGCAGCAGTCCTGGATGAACCAGAGTCGCTTTGCATCGTTATGGGAACTCCTCTCCGCCGCCTCATCCTCCCCGTCCAGCAGGGGGCGCTGCTGCTCCACGTCCCTCAGCCTGTGGCCAGAGGACATTGTGCCCTGATGGACCAAAGGTTAGAGTGAGTTTTTACTGGGACGAGTTTTCTGTTTCAAATGTTTTAATTGCGACGTATTATTTTCAGTGATTACAAAACGAAAAAAAATTAAGAAAAAAAAAACCCCAAAATAATCACATTATTATTATCATCATTCATTAATAATAATGATACGTTTTCAAAGATATTTATAGATTTTAATTATATATTATATCATATTACATCTGACATTATGTTATGTATTCTGTCTTTACTCGCTCATTTATCTGTATTTATTTCTGTCCTTGTGCTGCTGCAAAACCTGAATTCTCCTCTGGTGATCAATAAACGCTGATCTTATCCAAATTTAGATGCTGTCAAAGAACATGAAATATGGTGAAAGTCTGCACATAGACAAGAATATAAGAGCGCAATCAAGCTTTGCACAGTAACGTCCCAGTAAAGACATATGTAAGAGGAGTCCAGCCTGAGTCAGTGAAGACAAAGTTACAGACAGGTTGAAGCACACTAACTTACTTGAAGGTGCCTTTACTTTATTGCATTATCTCTTCTCCTCCTGCTGCTCCATGGAGTCACACGTTGTTTTGCCTCTGAGTCACATCACTGTGGAGAACAAAGACAGAAGGTTCAAGCATTGGTGGAGGAAATACAGAACAGAATATATCTTTATTGTCCACAATGAGTGGAAATTTGTCTTCAGCTCACAAAACACAAAAAACAATTCTAAATATTCAGATCCTTAACTGTATCTACTGGGAGTATATCTACATAAAGAGCAGGTCCTCGTTTATGGAGATCACCATGTTCACCAGCATGTTTCTACAGCAGACCAGAACAAACAAACCAAACACTGGCTCCAGGTTGGGCCATTTAAATTTTCACAGCAGCCACAGTAGTTAGAAACCCATCTGTGAAGAGCAGTGTCGGAAAAACACTGAGTTGTGACGTTAAACTGTTTTATTCCACCTTAAATTACTTGGTCAGTTTGTTCTGGAGAGGAAGAGACCTCTGTGGATAATTCAGCTCCTGGAGAAAACCTCCTGAATGTCTGGCTCTGAAGTTATGAGAGGAAAAAGATGACATACTAGCTGTGGTGGCTGAGCAGCCCGTCTGACATGCCACACAGCATCAGAGAAACACTGATTTGTAACATCAAACTGCTTTATTCAGGTTGTTATTATATATCAGGTTGTTACGTCACACGATCCATTTGTTTGAGAGAAGAAGAAACCTCTGAGGATAATCTGGCTCCCTGTAAAAACCTCCTGAACCATGAACACTGAAGGAATTCGAACTGGGAGAAATTTCAGCTGGTTGCAATCTGTACCGCTGATCCTCTTTTTTTAAATCGCACACAACCAAGACACGCATGCAAACCATGCAAACAGTAGAACTGACTCTGCTTTGTAATAGACATACATTAATTTTCTGGTTCAGGAAAGCAAGAGACCTTTGTGGTTAATTTGGCTCGCGAAGACACCACTGCATCCCACCAGGCCAACAGCACTGGTGCTTTGACCAGGAAACGTTTCAGCCCTAACTCACACATACTGGACACGTGTGGAATTCACTGGACAGGAAGTGGATGAAATACTGTAATCTGTAAAGTAACTAAAGCTGTCAGACAAATGTAGTGCAGTTACAGACACAATATCTGCCTCGGAGATGTAAAGGAGGAGTATTAAGTTACATAATACAGAAATACTCAAGTACAAGCACGTCCAGACGATTCATAAATACAGCATCTGAATATACACACTTGGTTACACTGAGCCACTGAGCTGTATGTTAACTCGCATCCACGTTTGTGTCAAAACTACTTGACACCAGAACAGCGCTCAGCTAGCTAACCTAGCATAACAAAGCTAGCAGCAGCCTAACCTGCTTCTCGCGTTAGCTTCTTCTTAGCTGTCACGTTAAACGTTACCCACATTAAGCTCCCTGTGAATGGTCACACTTCAATAAAGTAACTCAAACAGGGCCGTTACAACGGTAGAGTTACATTACAGCAGCATGACAGCACACAGGAGCTGCTTTAGCTGCATGAGCTAAGCTAGCTAACAGCTAAGCTAGCTAACAGCTAAGCTAGCTTAACCAGCTGTCGATGTGTAACTAACTTTACAGTTCTTTTTAAATATTCAGCACGTGGTGGTTAAACAGGCACAAGGCCGGTGATGATTCATGTTGTGGCTGATGATTAATCCCGCCTGAATGATATTATAGCTAAACATTAACTTAAATGTATTAAACAGCAACATGTCCAGTGACAGAGATTTAGCATCTTCTAGCGCTAATATTTTAATGTTCAGCTCCAGGAGTTGTGTTTTTATTACAATAATCTGCATCACGTTGAGTCAGATAACTCGCCGTTATTAAACAAACCGTAACTGAGTCCATAATCAGATGTTTTATCATATAAATAACGTTAGTTCACCTCCCTGCCGTTGAAAAGCAAAAGGAAGCAGCTGTGAGTTGCTCTTAAACGGAGGTGTGACGGTTCAGCAGACTGACATCTGTCACACCGACCTGTTAGTGTTCATCCTGTCAGTCTTCTCTCTGGTGAAACTGAAGGATTTTGTTTTAAACGCTTCAGATAAAGAATAAATCAGATAAAGAGTAAATCTCACCTCAGCGTCGCCTGATCACGAAGTTTGTTTGTAGCTGTGGAATGCGCTCAATGTTGCCCCCTGTGGCCGCCGGAAGAACAACACACACTAACATATTTAATTCATTAACTCAAATAAAAGATGAAAATAAATCACATCAAATATTTACGTGAACATGAACATGATAAATTATTCAATAATTGTACTTTTTTTTTACTTTTTTGTATATATATATATATATATATATATATATATATATATATACAGTACAGGCCAAAAGTTTGGACACACCTTCTCATTCAATGCGTTTTCTTTATTTTCATGACTATTTACATTGTAGATTCTCACTGAAGGCATCAGAACTATGAATGAACACATGTGGAGTTATGTACTTAACAAAAAAAGGTGAAATAACTGAAAACATGTTTTATATTCTAGTTTCTTCAAAATAGCCACCCTTTGCTCTGATTACTGCTTTGCACACTCTTGGCATTCTCTCCATGAGCTTCAAGAGGTAGTCACCTGAAATGGTTTCCACTTCACAGGTGTGCCTTATCAGGGTTAATTAGTGAAATTTCTTGTTTTATCAATGGGGTTGGGACCATCAGTTGTGTTGTGCAGAAGTCAGGTTAATACACAGCCGACAGCCCTATTGGACAACTGTTAAAATTCATATTATGGCAAGAACCAATCAGCTAACTAAAGAAAAACGAGTGGCCATCATTACTTTAAGAAATGAAGGTCAGTCAGTCCGGAAAATTGCAAAAACTTTAAATGTGTCCCCAAGTGGAGTTGCAAAAACCATCAAGCGCTACAACGAAACTGGCACACATGAGGACCGACCCAGGAAAGGAAGACCAAGAGTCACCTCTGCTTCTGAGGATAAGTTCATCTGAGTCACCAGCCTCAGAAATGGCAAGTTAACAGCAGCTCAGATCAGAGACCAGATGAATGCCACACAGAGTTCTAGCAGCAGACCCATCTCTAGAACAACTGTTAAGAGGAGACTGCGCCAATCAGGCCTTCATGGTCAAATAGCTGCTAGGAAACCACTGCTAAGGAGAGGCAACAAGCAGAAGAGATTTGTTTGGGCCAAGAAACACAAGGAATGGACATTAGACCAGTGGAAATCTGTGCTTTGGTCTGATGAGTCCAAATTTGAGATCTTTGGTTCCAACCGCCGTGTCTTTGTGAGACGCAGAAAAGGTGAACGGATGGATTCCACATGCCTGGTTCCCACTGTGAAGCATGGAGGAGGAGGTGTGATGGTGTGGGGGTGTTTTGCTGGTGACACTGTTGGGGATTTATTCAAAATTGAAGGCACACTGAACCAGCATGGCTACCACAGCATCCTGCAGCGACATGCCATCCCATCCGGTTTGCGTTTAGTTGGACGATCATTTATTTTTCAACAGGACAATGACCCCAAACACACCTCCAGGCTGTGTAAGGGCTATTTGACCAAGAAGGAGAGTGATGGAGTGCTGCGGCAGATGACCTGGCCTCCACAGTCACCGGACCTGAACCCAATCCAGATGGTTTGGGGTGAGCTGGACCGCAGAGTGAAGGCAAAGGGGCCAACAAGTGCTAAACACCTCTGGGAACTCCTTCAAGACTGTTGGAAAACCATTTCAGGTGACTACCTCTTGAAGCTCATGGAGAGAATGCCAAGAGTGTGCAAAGCAGTAATCAGAGCAAAGGGTGGCTATTTTGAAGAAACTAGAATATAAAACATGTTTTCAGTTATTTCACCTTTTTTTGTTAAGTACATAACTCCACATGTGTTCATTCATAGTTTTGATGCCTTCAGTGAGAATCTACAATGTAAATAGTCATGAAAATAAAGAAAACGCATTGAATGAGAAGGTGTGTCCAAACTTTTGGCCTGTACTGTATATATATATATATATATATATATATATATACAGGTAGCAGGCATCAACAGACGCACTGTTCCAGACTCTCTTGTGGACGATGTACTAACGCCATACAGTTTATTTTCTTTACTCTAGCCTAGTGTTGTGTCATCATTTGTGCCTGCTCAAACTACTTTACCAAACTATTGAGCCTGTCCTCCCACAAAATAAAACCCCCACAGGTCGTTTGTAGAAGCAGATTGTTATGAACCAAATTTATGTTGATTGTTTGGCAGTAACCCCTAGTGGCCATAGAAATTGTGACGGGAATAAAGGAGGAAGTCCAGTGGCGTAGCATAATGCGGGATTTATACCTCTACGTCAAATCGATGCCATACTGTACCTACAGATTCTGCAATTTACATTGTAGAACTGTATTATTAAATTGTATTGAATTGTAGTATTAAATTGTATTGAATTGTAGTATTAAATTGTATTGAATTGTAGTATTAAATTGTATTGAATTGTAGTATTAAATTGTATTGAATTGTAGTATTAAAGGAAGAAAAAAAAATCCTTTTTTTTTTACATTTTTTTTTATATTTATTTCCAGATTGCTACTGCATAGGCTCTGCATTGATGTAGCCATGTCAAGTTCTGCCTGTTACATGCATTGTTGTCTTTCAAAATACAGTTTGCATACAGTCAGTTTGGAAGCAAGAAAATATTAAAATTTTTACAAAATACAAAATTAAGTGTATTTTGTGAAATTAAAACAAGTAAATAAGTAATAAAAATAAGGTAATTACATATTTGTAAAAATCAAAAACATAAAGTAATTATACAGAATTTTCAGGGCTTTTTTTTACTGCTGTTATTTTAAAGAAAACATTCCGTTTGGAAGGCGAAAACATTAAAATGTTACAAAATACAAAATTAAGGTGTATTTTGTAAAAATTAAAATAAGTAAGTAATAATAAGTAATAAATAGCAAGTAAATAAAATAAGAAAATAAATAAATTAATTAATTAATCACATGAAATTAAAGTGGTTGTAATTTGTGTTGTTAAACCAATTTAAACAAAACATGCAGTTTAGAAGGCATGAGTGTTAAAGTTTTACAATACGAAAAAAAAGTATTTTGTAAAATTAGAATAAGTAAATAAATAATACATAAAAAGTACGTTAAATAAGTAAAAAAAAAAAAATTTTTAAATGACCAAGATGACATCATCATCATCATCATCATCATCACAGCCAGAAACTGTAGAAACAGAAATCATTGTTGGTTTTTCGAATATCTGACGGTCCTCGAACACATCATGTGAGACAGTAGTGGTAATTCATCAAAATGATTTCATCCTATAAATCATGTAAAATTTGTATAAAAATAAATAAACTGCTGACATGAACTGACCACCATTAATGACAAGATAAGAAAGAAAAGGCTTTTTTAACTCCAGGATTTCATCCTCAACTTTTAGTTTTAAAAATCTAATAACTCATTTATGGTGGAGGGAGGCTCAAGGATCTTCCTCCAGTCACTCAGGGAGGCTCAAGGATCTTCCTCCAGTCACTCAGGGAGGCTCAAGGACCTGAGCCAGCCCTCATTATCCGATAAATAAAGAACAGTCCCTCATAAATCTGTTCTCAGTGGTTACAAAGCTCAAACAATGGTGGAAAGTATCCAAGTACATTTACTCAAGTATCTTTCACTTTTATGTAACTGTATACTTGAACTCCACTTGTACTTTACTGCATTAATCTGAGTTGAACTACTTTACAGATGAAGTTTGTACAAACAAAACATGACTCATAAAATAGACACTGACCTACAGACTCACCTGTCTGTCACTACGTGTTTTTATTTTATGGTCCTTTATCTGGTGGTTCATGTTCTCACCGACTGTATGTTTTTATGGCTAATTTTACTTCTGTGAGACGCTGAGATGAGTTCAGACAAATCCACCTCCACACACAGAGAGTGGGTCGTAGGTGATGATGAGGAGGGATCACTGCTGTGTGAGACCATCCATCCTGCAGAGTAAACTTCATTCTGAATCCATATGTAGAACATTTCTCTTCTGTGTGTGGTGTACTTGTGTTGATGTTGTGTGTCTAACAGGGATTTACACTCCATCAGTCAGTTAATCACACACTTGTTTTTTTTTATTAGAAATAGCATTAGCTGTACACTGCACTGTGCACTGTGCACCATAAACATTAGAAAGCACCCCCCCCCCCCCCCCTCCCGTCTCAGGGTCGAGGGATAAAATAGCAAAGCAGAGCTCCAGTTATCAAAATCCTATGTACACATAAAAGCTCACTTCTTCTTTTGTGGAAAAAAAAAGAAAAGATGGAGGAAGACTCGCGATTTCTGTCGATGATAAAGTCCAAACGAGATGTTCTGAAGCTAAATCATTGTCCATAATTAATGCATCAATCATCCAGACCTGGGGACTCTCCCTGTTGTATTCGTGATGCTATTCTGATGGCTTCCTCCAACGACGGCTGGTCGCTGAGCTGCAGACAGAAGGAACACAGTCAGGTTAATACAAACGCTGACTGACAGACTGAGAACCAATCAGTGCTCCCGATTCACTCTGACACCTGGAGAGACTTCAGGTCGTCCTGCTGCATTCAGGCGCCTTTCATATATAAATATATATAAATATATTTATCTAGACCCTGACACACATATTTGTGAAAATGTGTTTATTAATATGACAGGAGTGTTTTTTTGACCTAACTAGAAGTGTGTTTTAGTTTCTGTTCATGATTTCAGATTTCTTCTGTCTGCCTCTGACGTAAAGCCACAGTGTGTAGGAACTCCTCCCATCTAGCATTCAAATCATATACTGCATTCAAACGGATAGCGCACTCTAGCGCCTCACTGTTTCAAACATGTATTGCAACTACGGTAACGGCTGTGTGATTCCCTTTGTGCTTTCTTGGCGACGAGGATTTCGTCTCCCGTGATGCTGCATTACGCTCAGAGAGTGGGACTGTGTTATGCTGCAGTAGTGCCGGGGTCGTAGTGAAGCGCCTCTTGCTCCTCTCCTTCGGCTTCTCAGTCACGCAGTGCTGGCCTGGCTCTCAACGAAAACACAGAAGGCGGGGCTGTATGTCCCTCGCTGGCGGAGGTATTCTCAAGATGGCGAAACATTATGGGGTACTCCCTTCTGACTGAAACTAATACATGATACTAACATGAGTCACTGCTGTCACATCACATCAAGCTCCTGTCAGTGAGTGAAGTTTTCAGCTAAAACTAAACTGATGAACAGACGTGCAGTGAACTCTGTCGGATCAAAACAAAACCTTTAACTGAAATCTCTAAATTCAACTGTCGTCTGTTGCTGAACTTGTTTTCCAATAATTCATTTTGCAGCAGGTGTATCCACTCTTCTTCTTCTTCTTCTTCTAACAAATCAAATTCACAGACTGAGACTCCTCCCCCCTGTGGCGTGTGTCTACTGACCTGCACAGCGATGTGAGTGCCGTTGGAGGTGGCCAGTAACGTGACAGGATGAATGCTGTCCTGCTCCTGGCTGTAGCCGGCCTCCTCCACGGTTTGGAACGTGGCCATGTCGGGCGCCATGATGGCCACCTGAGGGAGACAGAGACACGGTGCACCAGTCAATCAACAGCTTTGGTCTCAAATCAGTCGGTGTGACACCACCTGGTGGCGTCATGGAGGTGCAGCAGAGAGTCGGCTGTTGACCTCAGTGAGGTGAAAGATGAGCAAACTGAAACAGGCTGTTGTTGAGTGGCTGTTTGTCTCCTTGGTAACATGTTGAGTCAAAGGTTGATGACATCACGGTGACACATTAAACTGTCTGACAACAGTCGACTCAGCAGCTGTGCATTAACCCTTCACGTGACGAAGCACGACGGCCCTCTGTATGAAAAAGCATGAAGCCATCACACAAACCTCAGTCAGTGTTTACCTGTTCATCTGAGCCGTCTGTTGTTACCATGGTAACCGAGTGAGCACCTTGCGTTGCCAGTTCGTGGGCGGGGATGGTTATGGTTGTTCCTTCTTGGGTTACCATGGTGATAGTGCCACCCATAGCTTGTAAGTCTGCTTCAGAGATACTGACCTGATGTGAGACACAACACAGAGAGGAGAGTTTAATCTGCTGCTGAACAACACGACCAGGTTCTGTTTGAACACCTTCTCCTCTACATATCTTCATCATCAGCTTCATCATCATCATCATCATCATCATCCTGCCTCCAGTCCTTTACTGTTTCAACACCAGGATACATGTCAGACACTAACTGTCCAACACAGTGAGAGGAGGGCTGCAGTCTGGAGTCAGGTTAGTGTGCTCATGATGAGACGTCAGTGTTGTGTCACATGCTGACACTGTGACCACTGAGGACGACTGTAGGCACTTTAGAAGGATATTTACACAGGATGTCACTGCGTTGTTACCTGCTGCTGTGTTCCGTCCTCCTGCGTTACCAAGGCAACGTGCTGCTGACCAATCATGTCTGAGCTCTCCACAGGAACCTGCTCTGAGCCCGAGTCTTCTGCCTCGACCACCGCCGCCGTGTAGCTGACGTTTGGGTCGTCGATGGCATCTGAACGGAGACAGAAAGATTTTGTTTGTCACTGTTTGAGATGATGTCATTTATATTTCATTTTGTATTTCCTGTATGTTATCACATTTTTGGCATGGCTACTCTTTTTAGACCTTCTCATTTTAACTTTACTCATTTATATTCTAGTGTTTCTTTATGGCTTCCTGTTTGTAATCAGCCACAGTCACAGACGGTGGAATTTAACATTTCTTTTTTTCATTGTTAAAAATAAATAAATTCAAAGTGGAAAAAGTTTTAATTTCCCACTCAAAGTAGCTTCAGTTTTATCTGACAATCAGTCCAAAATCCAAAGATACTCAGTATGAAATCATTTATGACAAACTTAGTCATCAGTCACACAGGAGAAGCTGGAACATGTTAGTATTTGTCTGTTGCTGATTAATTTTCTATCAATTCTAACATTTATTTTCACAACGGATTAATCTGACAGTTATGATCTTGTTGAATCATTTAAAATGTAGGAAAACAATGTAAACTGCCTGTTATTATTCCCCACAGCACAAAGTAAAGTATTCAGATGACTTGTTTCATTCTACCAACTGTGTGAACCTTAAATATCATTAGTTTATCTTCATTTACGACAAAAAAGGAAATAAATTCTTCCACAGAGTTGCAACCGGAAAATGTTTTTTTGAAACAAAAACTAAAACTGTTGCCGTTTCTATTCTGTCCATAAACTGTTCTCTGCATTCAGTTTGATCTAACTTTATTGATCTCACAGACCTCTAACAGAGACAGATTTTATCTCTGTATCATTATGTCTCCATCGACCTGTTGGGGGTTCGAAGTAGGCCTCCTGCTCCTCTTCGATGGGCTCTGTGTCGTTGTGCGCTGTGCGTTTGTGCATGGCGAGCGTTGAGATCTGCTTGTAGGTTTTCCCACAGTGGTTGCAGTTATAAGGTTTGCAGGGCGTATGAACCACATGGTGTTTGTAAAGGCTGGAGTACTCTGTGAAGCGCTTTTCACAGCCAGGCACTGTGCACACGTACGGTTTCTCTCCTGGAGGAGAAACAGCAGCAGGTTTGAATTTCATTTTAAATGTTAGAGGTCACGAAGAGTATTTATACAACAACTGCAGAATGACACCAAACTACAGTCTGAGGACTCGTTAGTTTGTGTGAACAGGGAGTGTAAAGGAAAAGGACTCACCAGTGTGTATCCTCATATGGTTCTTATAGTTGGTGGCGCTGGCGAAGGACCGTCCACAGCTTGGCTCAGAGCAGTAGTACGGCCGCTCCCCAGTGTGTGTTCGGATGTGAACTTTGCGGATGTTGGAGGTGGTAAACGACCTGCCGCAGCCTTCGACCGGGCATTTAAAGGGCTTCTCTCCTGCAGACAAGACGTGGGATGTCATAGGTTAAAGGAACAGTTCAATCCAAAACCAAAAATACCCTTCCTCTTACCTGTAGTGTTGTTTATCAGTCCAGATAGTTTTGGTGTGAGTTGCTGAAGTTTTTTGGCACTTTGAGCACCACAAACTCGGTTTGACCTCGTTCCATTACATCAGAGAGAAGAGACGTCTCTACAGCCAATATTTCCAACACTCTGCAGCTCACACTGAAACTATCTGACTGATGAACACAGGTTAGAGGAGAAGTATGTATTTTTGTTTTTTTGGGCTGAACTGTCCCTTTAAGAGTTAATCATCATTCCAGTTTACATCTCCATATTTCCTTATTGTTTGGGTCTGTTGATATTTTCTTCTCATCGCACTGAGATTAAAACTGCAGTTATTCAAAAACAAACAGCAGCTCAGAGTTTTATTTCTCATGATGAACATGTGGCTGAAAACTCCTCCAGCAGTTTGGTGGCTTTGTGGGGAAACTCAGCTCCTCACACTCATCTAATAAAACCTGGAGACAAATTCTGCCCTGCAGTCTGTGTTGTTTCAGAAACCTGCGGTTAGTGACTCTGACCTCGTAGTTTCATCATTCATCATTTCATCATTTCAGCTGCACTCATTTCTGTATTTAAAAAAATAAACAGCCTCAAGGTCAGGCAGCAGTTTTCACTTCAGCTCTCTGCACCAGCAAACAGCAGATAAACCCTGAGCCATACATATAACAGACATCTACACACCTCCTCAGGTGGATAGAAGAACAAAGTCAAACTGGTCCTTGGTCTTGTTGTGTACCTGTGTGAGTCCTTGTGTGCTTCTGAAGGTCTCCGGAGGTTTTGAAGGACTTGCAGCAGTTCAGCTCTTGACATCTGTACGGCTTCTCCCCCGTGTGTGTTCGTGAGTGACTCTTCAGTCCGTACCCTAAAGATCAGAATCAAATCATTTACATTCAGTTAAACACCTTCAGTTCAGTGTAATCATCTGTTGTAGCACCTGGGCTCAATTTTGTTTGTCAAAAACATCACTGTTGTAATTACAGCATTTTCATTGAGGTATTCAGTCAATAAAGTAATCTGCCAAAATGTCCTGATGTCAGCTGGATCTCTTTCTACTCTGAGTTATGTAATCTGGCCAAACTGGCATGAACATGACAGTTAATTCTTCTTAAAACACATATGAAATGTCTTTATAGTTAACGAGACAGCTCAGTGACACAGCATTTCAAAGTAGTTTGGACTTTTTGCAGTGGGGTCATATGAGGTATGATTTCTGACGGGTAACCAAAGATGTTATAACGCTCTCTTCAGCCAGCCTCCACAGATAAAAACAGTGATTTAACATCAGTGAACTCAGGAGCTGCTGGTCTGCTGCTGCCTCCATCACTTAGTTTGTTTGTGTTGTTGTGTGATTTTGGAGAATCTAAACTAAACCCATTAAAATACCAAAGTCACAGACTAACTAACTGATGGAGGCAGCTGTAGACCAGCAGCTCCTGAGTGCTGTGGCGAGAGGACAGATGGGGAACTGAAGCCGTGAAGGACTTCCCTGTCAGAACGCACTGACTGACTTTAAGGTGAAACAGTGAAAATATTATAAATATAACACACACTTAAACTGATATTGATTTTTTTTAGGTGGCTAAAATACATATTGTTGCTGCCCACGTCCTCAGCAGGTCGTCACTGAGCTTCTGTGACATCACTCCAGCCTGCTTCTGCAAACTGGGTGTGCACCAGCTGACACCTGCTGTCTGTGACACACTGACTCTGGATAAGTACGTCATCCATCCCCACTTCAAAGCACCCAAACTGTCTCCACAGCTACCTGTTGCAAACTTTTTCACACAGCCGGGATAGTCACAGACGTACGGTTTGTCTCCAGTGTGGGAGCGTTCGTGTACCTGCAGGACACACAAACCACAGTGTGAAGCAGAGAGGCTGAAAAACAAACTAACAACATCACAGGAGGACGATGTGAAGGATCACTGCCTTTAAACAATCACACACACACACACACACACACACTTACCTTCAGATGATGGGCAGTGGTGTAGAGTTTTCCACAGCCTTCATATTCACAGCGGAAAGACTTCTCTCCTACGTTTGAGCCTCTGCTCGGCCTGTTGTCTTGACCCTGTAACACAATCTGAGACCAACAGAAAACAGACTTCGCTGTTAAACCTGAACAGAGGAGTAAAAAACATCATGGAGAAGATACTTTAGAAAAGATCCTCTCACCCGCATGTGGACGCCGTTGTCTGCTTCCACTCTGCCGAAGGACCCCAGAGGGTTTTCTATATTCTCCACCTGACGGGAGACAACACACCTCATGCTGAAGCCGATACTATCAGAGGAATAAACATTCACACCCAGGAGAGATGTCAGGAGAGAGGACACACACAGGTCTGTAGCAGTATGCCAGAAATACCAGGATGTTCTACTTCATCAGGTGAGATTTTGCAGTGTGTGAGCCAACGTGCTTTTCTGGCAACTCTCTAAATACTAAAAACTGAACACGAGTAAATCGAGACTTTACCCTGAGAAATAAGTAAAAACAGAGTTTCCAGCTTTGACCGTGATTCTGTGTCACACCTGAAGTTTCCACACTGCAGTATTTTACCTTGGTGGTGTACTGTTCCAGCACGCTGATGGTCTCGGGGTCGATGGCGGCGGCCTCGGCCTGCAGGTCTGCGATGGTGCCGTCGGCCTGGATGGCCAGGATGGTGTTGGACTGGGGCATGTGCACCGTGTGCTGGATGTAGGCGGTGCTGCCGTCCTCCAGCTGCACCTCCTGCAGGCCACTCTGGTCGTACGTATCTGCACACAAACACAGAGGGGCAATTTCACGTAGAGACAGAAACTGGGCTCAGGTGCAGTGTGAACACGACGATGGCTGTTTGTCCAGGAAGGATGGACAGATTCTGACATGAGAGCGCTCAAACTTTCCCCCGAACTGACTGAGCTATAGAGGAGTTATTAACATCTTAAACATTTCTGGGTCTGTTTGTTAGTTCGAGCAGACAATCGTTGAGCATCTTTCACTTGGTTGAGTTCAACGTTGGATTCTGGCGTTAGTCTGAGACCAAACAGATCTGAGCTGAACACAGGGGAGTGTTGTGTTCAAAGTAAAGTGTGAGATATGTTCAGAAACTCATCCCAAAGTCCACAAATACTCCTTTTCAACAGTCTTGGCCTGGTTTGATTTGGTCTGGTTTGGGCCAACAGCCCAGCCCAGCAGGGATCTGCGTCTCCATGACAACAGGTCTACCTGTTGAAGGTGTGTCTTTAACTGATGACGTTTAAAAGCAGGTTACACTTCGTCACAAATGAGTTGCAGAATGAACTCAACATAACCAACTGAAGACACATACATTAGTTTCAGTATCTGATAACTGGTTTGACTGAATTTGATTTTTTATAGGCGACACTTTGACACTGTGTGAGATACCTGAAAAAAGAGATGACAGGAGCTTCAGAGTCTCTGAGAAGATCAGTCAGGCTCGTAGGTGTTAACGTGCTTTACCTTTGGGAGTGTGAATGAAGGCTGTTGTTCCATCTTCTAGCTGAACTGCTTGTCCGTCTTCAAGCTGTAAACTGTCTCCTCCTACGACAACAACAACAACAACAACAGTGACCTCTGTTTATCTGGAGTCTGCTGATATCTTTACAGTGTGTACACAGGAGTGAGACGACATCATGTCATCCAGATGAAACACACATGACTGACTGCCTTCAGATCTTTGGTTTTACCTCCTTTGGGCATGGACACGTGTTGGACGTAGGCAGCAGAGCCGTCCTCCAGCTGGATCACCTGACCGTCCATGATCTGTCCATCTGAGAATGAAGCTTTGGAGTCGTGTTGGATGTACGCGGTGGATCCATCTGCAAGAGTAACGGCCTGCAGGCTCACTGTGTCCATGCTCTCCATCTGATCTCCATCTAGAAACATTATTCAACAGAGACAATACTTCAACCGTCAGATTCAGGAGGAATGGAAACTTTAATCTGAGGCTGTTCACCTGAAGATACACTCTGTACACTCCTGTTAATCTGCTGAGTGATCATCTGAAAACTATGAAATAAAAAAACTGTCCAGTTCTATCAGCCTGCGTTCTGGTCCTGTGTTTCAACGATGATGAGTCTGATGAAGAACGCTCACCTGCCACAGTCACGGCCTCTGTCAGACAGAGAGTGACCGGCTGCCCGTCTGCATCGTGAAACTCTGCCATTCCCTGCGAGTCCCGGTTGATCTGGGCCAAGAGCATGCTTCAGCTGCTGCAGGGGACACACAGAGGACACACAGGACTTATACTGGTGTCCACTGGTCAGGACAACACACAGAGGACACAGACACACACGCGCCATCAGAATTGGCCAACATGCTTTTTTCTTAATGTACACAATGAATGAATATGACTATTTTTATTAATTACTATTAATTAATATTATGTCGGTAATCAGTCAGATAAATTGTTATATATTGACATGTCCCATATCAGCAAAAAAATCCAATATTGTGCATCTCTAATTTTGGTCACCCTTTATCTGTACAGTCCACCTTCAGACAGTTAACAGAGTCTCTGCGACACTTCAACAGTTTATTAGATGAGATTCAACAATTCAGTTGTTTCACTTTCTCCTGTAGATGTTTAATAGACTATTTACAGTGTTTATCTGACAAGTCATGAACATATTCTCACAATAATTTAGGTGAACTAGAACTACTCACATTCATGAAAAGTTCAATGACAAAAATCTGACAATATGAAGTAACTTTTCACACACACTCACAGATGAACATCTACAGACTCAAACTGTTGAATCTTCACTAATAAGCTGTTTAAATGTTGCATATACTTTTCTTTTTATGCTTCATGCTGCTGCAACTTTTAAAATGTTGCATCTTACTTGATTTTCTGATTTATAGTTTATAATTCTGTGATTTTTTAAAGTCTCTTTTATGTTCATTATGTCTGTTTTCACGTGAAGCACTCAGTGCTTATACTGCCGTCATTGCAAAGCACTTTGTGCTGCATTTCTTGTATGAAAGGGGCTGTATACATGTTGGTGGACTAACCCATAAAATGTTCCCTAATTTTACATGTTGTGTGTTTAATTATTGTTTGATAGCTGATGTAGCATCTGGCTGAGAGACAGTTTAAAATGACACTAACACTGGTACATTTACAGTGATGTTGATTAATGAGTGATGCTCCTGAAAATAAATAAATAAACATACACGTTACACCTCAGAGTTTTGGGGCCCTTGAGCTCTACTGACTCCAAAGCAGGTCCTTGTTTACCTCTTCATATGACACTTATAAGCTGTGAAGCTTCATCAAGAGTGTTCAACTCGTGACAAAACTCCAGGAGGACCAAACGTTAATGAAGCTGAGCAGTCTGAGAGATTTTCTGTTGAGAGACTCAGGTGATATTTTACAACACACCTGCACCTGAGACAGGTGGACGTGCAAATATCTTTCTTCAAACAAATATTGTAGATAAGCAAATGTAGACAGTAAGATAAGATAAGATAAGATAAGGTAAGGTAAGATACACCTTTATTGATCTCACAATTGAGAAATTCCAGTACATTCCAGATAACTGCCAACTTGTGAATCTAGGTATTCTTAATAACAGGTGTAGTACCTTGTACAACCCCACCTTTAAAATCAAAACTATCGCTTTAATCTGTAGATTAACTCAACCTGTCAGAGAAATGTGGAGGAGTAGAAATCACTGTATTAAACTATGAGATGTGGTGAAATAATATTATAAGTGTTAAGTGGCATGATTATAGAAATACTCAGGTAACACACAGGTACCTTAACTGTGTACTTAGTTACAGTACCAGAGTAAAAGTACTCAGTTACATTCCACCTCTGTATATTTCTTCTGTCAGCTGCTGTTCTTTGGCGCTTGTTATTTCGAATGTAGCATCTGGAGGCTAGCTAGCTGCGCTGTTAGCACAACAATGACTCGCCACATTAGTCCCTGTGTAATGAAACGTTGTGTCTCAGTGTGATGAGGCGGCTCTCTGCTGTGAAGGCTAACGGTGCTGTTAGCTCTCTGACAGCAGCTTTCAAACCGGGTGTCTAGCGGACTGAAGGCTAGTTAGCTTCCATGCTAACAGCACTGCTAACTACGCAGACCGGAGCTATCACGTCTTTTTTACTGGTTTATTATCAAACTGTATTTCAGCAGGTTGTCTCGTTGGTGATGAAACGGTGATAATAAGTTAATGAATGAAGTGTGAGCTGAGTGTGTGACAGCTGCAGGGTTAGCTAACTGTCTCCATGAAGCTCCTACAGAGCTGCTAAAAGAAGCGCCGCAGTTCGGACACAACAACGAGCTAATTAATGATAACATATCGTTCTGACTCGGTGGATGTCTCATTTATTTCATCTTTCACCGTGTTTCCGTCCCTGTTCTGGGTCCGAGCCGCAGCCTGTCGCTCCCTCGCTCCGGGAGGACATGGCTGTGGGAATAATGCATACTGGGTAAAAACCAATTTATATACTAACCTCTGAAAATTTCCAACAATTCCTCCTGTTCGACCACCATGCACCAGTGCAGGAAACGCTCCGCACACCGGGAACATGTATGACCCAATAATCCTCCGCCCGCCTACTCCGGATTCAGACACGCTGATTGGTTGAAGGGATCCCAGCTCCCGCTCTGATTGGTCAGTCCACACTGCGTGTTTGCTGTTATTCAGACTCCCGGGCCCCTAGCAGACGCCATTCCGCGTCGGTTTTCGTATTGTGTCGGGCTTTCGGGTGAAAATGCGCCGCGGCGTTAAAAGAAATAAATATTTAAGGTTCAGAGTCAAACGACAGTAAATCGAGAGTGTGTGTGAGACGCGTCAGAGTGACTCAGGACGTGTTAGAGCTGTTCTTCAGCTACATAAACAGATTTGTGTGCGGAGGTTTTTCAGCCTCCATGTTGAAAACAAGGTGCTGTGGGTAAAAACAGAGGGAGTGTGGGCAATGCAGTGAAGCCATCACACGACAAACTACACACAGCATCTACACACAGCATCACACATGAATAAACTACACACAGAATAATCACACACATGGACAAACTACACAAAATATACACACATGAATAAATAGTAGTGTGGGCAATGCAGTGAAGCCATCACACAACAATATACACTCAGCATCTACAAATGAACAAACGACACACAATCTACACAAGAACAAATGGGGACTATAGGCAATGCAGTGAAGCTCACACACAGAATCTACCCACCTCATCAGCCACCTCATCATCCACCTCATCGGCCACCTCATCGGCCACCACCACACCACTGATATTCATCCAAATCTAGACTTGAACTTATAGATTCAAAACTTCAACATACATCCTTTATAAAATATATTCAGAAACAGGAGGGAATAAACTAAACTGATAATGACATAAACTTTAATTGTTTAAGTGTTAAATTTGCATGTGGATGCTGGAATCTGAAATGAATCTAAAAGCGTTGCTGAAACTCAGAAATATGAAACAAACTGCCTGAAACATGTGAAAACTCAAATGACTGCAGAGCTGAAAAGTCTAGAAGCTTCAATATAAAACAGTCAGAGCTGGAGGTGAAGTGAACAAAGCTTCAGAGCTGAGATACATTACAATCTGGAGCTTTGTGTTTTAAAGACATAAAAAGTAGAATAAAGTTGAATACAGCTATAAATCTCTAAGAAGTAAAATGTCTGACGTTTGAATGGTTTGTGTCGTAAACTGAGCCGAGTGGAAACAAACCAATCGCAGCCACATGTTACCTTCACTGTATATCTGTAGCTGTACCTGCTCATGATAAGAACATTAAGAGGAAATGAGTTTATACATTTTGATTTTTTTTCTGGGGGTAATAAATCTATGTCCATAATTACATAATTATAATGACACTGTGTGATGGTGACTTGTTTCTCATCATTTCTCTGTCAAACATCTGTGTGTGTGTGTGTGTGTGTGTGTGTGTGTGTGTGTGTCATTAAACCTGTTTACAGTTGTTTACAGTTATTTACAATAAACCAGGTCATAAACTACACTAAAGTTATTTTTTACACTTCCACATTATTTTTTTTCTAACGGAGTCACGATTCAATAAAGTGACGTAGTAGTCCCACCTTGAAGCTGACACGAGACCACGCACGAGACCCGAACACGGACCGGATGATGCTGTCAAAATAAAAGCTCTGATTCAACAGCCAACTTTATTTTTATAGTTTGAATTTATAATCCCCCAGAAACAAGGATTATAACAGGTGTATGTGATACTTCTTAAACTTCTGCTGACAGGATTTGTATATTAATTAAACAGCGTAGAGACAATTAAATTAAAATTCTCATAGTCATTTATTTGCATGTAAATGATCATCTTAACGTGTATTGTCTCAGTGCTGACTGCAGTGATCTGACTGATTTAAATGTTTCTCTTCTTTTTTTAAATCATATTTCACACAGAGCGGTGCACTACATTAGTTTCATTTTTATTTGCCATGTTGTTTTTTAAATCTGAGCTTTATTTTGAAGGTTTAGACCGGAAGTTGTACAGTCACCTGTGTGACTTGACTACCTGCACTGATCCTGACGGGGGCGTCTCCTCTTCTTCACTAACTCATCATCATCATCATCATCGGGGACTCCTCGGTACAGATTCGGCCGTGTCTCCAGGATCAGGTCTGACTCACCGACATGCTGACCGGGCTGCGGACCGAGCCCCGGGGGGAGAACCGGACGGAGCCCCGGGGGGAGAACCGGACGGAGCCCCGGGGGGAGCCGGTGGTCCTGGACCCTGCAGCTCTGAGGCAGCAGAGGAGACTCAAACAGGCGATCCAGTTCCTCCATAAAGACTCAGCTGACCTGCTTCCTCTGGACGGACTCAAGAAGCTCGGCACGTCCAAACAGGGGGTCAGGACACGTGTTTATCTTCATCATCACCATCACCACCATCACCATCATCATCATCACCATCACCACCATCACCATCATCACCATCATCATCATTATTATTATTATTATTATCATTATTATCATTACAGGCCTACTGTGCGTTCTGTTATACTACTGTTAAACAAACAGGGGGTCAGGATACATGTGTTTATCTTCATCATCACCATCATCATCATCATTATTTATATTATTATTTTATACTTCTGACTTTTTACTATTTCTGTTTATCATACTGAAAAATAATTTAAAAAAACAACCTTTTTTTTTTTAACATATTCTATCACTCAGTATGAACCAACACGTGGTCACATTTTCTAACTGTATTTGTTGTGATGTCACAGCAGCCTCATCACATCCTGCAGAAGCGCCTGCTGGAGGCCAAACTGACCCGAGGACGGATGAACCTGTGTGGAGTCACACCGAACAGCGGAGCACTGCTCCTGACATGTTCCCAGTTTAATTCACATCAGGATGAGGAGGAAGAGGAGGAGGAAGATTTCATCTATGTGCCCTGCAAGGTGACTCAGTGAATATGTACATAAAACAAATATTTAGATTACTTTTAAAATAGATTATATTGTTATGACTTCATCAGAACTGTAATCAGTCATTTAGGTTTTATATCTGTACACGTCTTCAGTCAGAGCGTCAAGAAGTGATCAGAGTTTTAGCACAAACTGTGTTGCTGTGGTGTTTTTATAATTTTAATATTTGATGTGTGCAGTGTTTGGGACAGAAGGTGAAGCTGCTGATTGACACAGGCTGCAGACTGAACCTGATGTCGTCAGAGACTGTGCAGAGATTAGGGTGAGATGTTTGTTATCTGTCTGTTTTATTAACATTAGGTCACTTTATGTGTTCAGAGAGTCATTTTGTGTTTGTCTCAAAGTTTGAAGGATCTGGTGGAGGAGAACAAAGAGGAAACAGATGGTTTCCCATTTCAGAGGAAGCTTTGTATGGACGGACACATCAGGGAGCTCAGTCTGACTCTGGGCCAGCTCAGAATAACAAGCTCCTTCACTGTCATCGGTGAGGAAGAAGAATTAAAACCATTGAAAATAAGACAGTTTGATGCTGGTGATTTACAGACATTGATCATGTGTCTTTGCAGAAAGTAACAAACCTCTGATGTCTCTGGGAAACAAGACGTTAAAGTCACTGAAGGTAAATCCTCCACTGCTCAGACTCATTCATTCATCATTCATCATTCACCCAGTCACAGCGGGAACAGTTAAAGGTCATTGTGAACTCAGATACGAGGATGAGAGTTAATAAACTAACAGACAAAATGACGTCACTGTTCTCACCACCAGACGAGTAAATAACTGAACAAGATGCTTCCAGAGGAAACGCTGTGTCATCTCCTACATGTTGACTACATGTCTTTTGTTTTGTTGTTGCAGAGTGTGATCGACACGGAGAGGCAGATGTTGGTGTTTGGGACGACGGTCAGAGAACAACTACAGTTTGTCAAAAAGACGTTTAATGAGAGGTGAGATACTCTGATCTTTATCAGTCTGTTAATGAGAGGTGAGATACTCTGATCTTTATCAGACGTTTAATGAGAGGTGAGATACTCTCATCTTTATCGGTCTGTTAATGAGAGGTGAGATACTCTGATCTTTATCAGACTGTTAATGAGAGGTGAGATACTCCAATCTTTGTCGTTGTTTAATGAGAGGTGAGATACTCTGATCTTTATCGGCCTGTTAATGAGAGGTGAGATACTCTGATCTTTATCGGTCTGTTAATGAGAGGTGAGATACTCTGATCTTTATCAGTCTGTTAATGAGAGGTGAAATACTCTGATCTTTATCGGTCTGTTAATGAGAGGTGAGATACTCTGATCTTTATCGGACTGTTAATGAGAGGTGAGATACTCTGATCTTTATCGGTCTGTTAATGAGAGGTGAGATACTATGATCTTTATTGGTCTGTTTAATGAGAGGTGAGATACTCTGATCTTTATCAGACTGTTAATGAGAGGTGAGATACTCTGATCTTTATCAGTCTTTTTAATGAGAGGTGAGATACTCTCATCTTTATCGGTCTGTTAATGAGAGGTGAGATACTCTCATCTTTATCGGTCTGTTAATGAGAGGTGAGATACTCTGATCTTTATCAGACTGTTAATGAGAGGTGAGATACTCTGATCTTTATCAGACTGTTAATGAGAGATGAGATACTCTGATCTTTATCGGTCTGTTAATGAGAGGTGAGATACTCTGATCTTTATCAGACTGTTAATGAGAGATGAGATACTCTGATCTTTATCGGTCTGTTAATGAGAGGTGAGATACTCTCATCTTTATCGGTCTGTTAATGAGAGGTGAGATACTCTGATCTTTATCGGTCTGTTAATGAGAGGTGAGATACTCTCATCTTTATCGGTCTGTTAATGAGAGGTGAGATACTCTGATCTTTATCAGACTGTTAATGAGAGGTGAGATACTCTGATCTTTATCAGTCTTTTTAATGAGAGGTGAGATACTCTGATCTTTATCAGACTGTTAATGAGAGGTGAGATACTCTGATCTTTATCAGACTGTTAATGAGAGGTGAGATACTCCGATCTTTGTCATTGTTTAATGAGAGGTGAGATACTCTGATCTTTATTGGACTGTTAATGAGAGGTGAGATACTCTGATCTTTATCAGCCTGTTTGCTGACAGAGCACTTCCTGTTTTAGGTAGATGATAGTCCAACTCACCTGATGTAAACTGTCCAGCTGTTTCTCTTCTTCTTCTGTTCTTTTTACTCTACAGCTCCTCTGACTTTAGGTACCTGTGAGCTCTCTGCATCCCAACAACAACAACAACAACAACAACAACAACAACAACACAGTGACCAAAAGCAGCACAGTTATTTATCCTGACAGCTGGACGCCTCTCTGAGGAACTTCAGATTCACCTGATGAATTCTCACTCTGCCTGTTTGTTTGTTTGTTTGTTTGTTTGCAGCAGTAATGACTCAGACTCTGACCTCACATACACAGCAGCAGCAGCAGCAGCAGCAGCAGCTGTTCTCACAGACACTTGTTCATGTAGCAGTAACATGTAGCCTCATGTTGTAGCTCACTGCAGTCGGACGTGTCGTTCAGCTGGAACATTACTGATCAGAGGTGATTTATAGCTCTGTGTTTCTGATTAATAAATATTATTCTGTCAGACACACAGTGGTGTTTATGTGTCACTGGGGAGCGAAGGTTTTTACTTCCTGTGAGCTGTAGCTGATACATGTAGCACAACCTCCTGCAGACTGTTTCTCTGCTGTATTTTATAATGTTGTCAAAGTGTTTTTTAGTCTAAAACGTGTCTTTGCATCGAGGCCACTGCCTTTAACCTTCACAGAGATGATAACAGCACCTGTGATGTGTTTTATCCTGCGACTGTAACAAAGTGCAGCACTGAGTATCAAATAAAATCATGTCAAAGTTTCTCTGTATTGTTGCATCATTTCCACAAGAAGTTTAATCTTCACAGAACAAAGCTCGTTAATGTCCGAGGTGATTAAAGCTGTCAGTAAAACCAGAGGAGGCTCAGCAGAGATCAGGTCTCACTCCTGTCTGTCAGGTTAAAGGAAGCAGAGATCAGCTGACCTCTGACGGCACCATAACAACTGTAACATGACAGTAGTGTTTGGTAACGCTCCAGTCCCTCCAGTGGACATGAAGAAGACTGACTGTGGGTCTGAACATGTCTCCATGGAAACCAACAGCAACAGTGAGGCGAGGCTGTCGTCTGCAGCTGACTGAAGGTAACGAACCCTCTGACTTTATTTATCTGTGTTATAAGACTAAAGAGAAATGTCCCTAACTGCTTCCTGTAACATCAACATGACACGTGTTTCCTGTTGTCATCCGTCTGAAGAGGAGGAAACTCTGATCTGTGGAGGAAGAAGTACTCTGATATTTTACTGAGGTAAAAGTAATAGTACTTTCCTGAAAAAAAAAAAATCCTACATTCAAGATTTCACTCAGTAAAAGTCTGAACAGCTGACTGTAGGTTCAGTTTGAAAGTCTTTGTTGGTTATTTCAGAGAGTTTTATTATGATATATGATCATATAACTGGAATATTATCACTGATGCTTTTATGTGTATAAATGCATTTTAACTTTACAGCTGGTGGAGCACATTTTCACTTCTTCAGATACTGATGACAGTTTTATTTGTATCATAGGGTCATATTTTATAAATTCATCACATGTTTTGTTTTTAAAATCTGTGAAGTCACTCCAGCTATGGGTCAGATTATTTAGTTCAAAATATTCTCATTTATTTTAATTTCACTCTATTCGAAGTGTCAAGAATACGTATGATTTTGAACAATTTACACAAATAAGTTGTCAGCTGATTAAAACACTTCAAACATTTTTTTATGCTGAAAAAAATAATTTATTTGAAGCGTTATCCACAAACAGCATGAATCCTTCTTTAGAGTGTGTCAGATGTCACATTCAGATTCATGTGTCAGTGAATTTTGATCTTTGAACAAAACAAGCAGGAAGATTCAGTGTTACTGTTTCTGGTATTTGTGGCATTTCTACATTAAATTTGTGAGTGGCCCCGAAACATTTCAGAGGATCTGAGGGTCAGTGTAAAGGCTGTTTGTCTCCTTGCCTCAGCCTCAGCCTCAGCTTCAGCCTCAGCTTCAGCCTCAGCCTCAGCCTCAGCCTGCAGGTATGAACCTGGCTCTCCTGGAGCCTGTTTATTTGTGCTGTAAAATATTCAGTACAACTGAACCACTTTATGTTTCACTGGGTGTGTCAGACGTTTAAACTTTGCATCTACAAAACTCATTAAAAAGGTTGAACCAAAAGTGCAAAAAAATAAACTATAAATGCAAAGAATTTTGTTTTTGTTTTAGTCTCTTTGTTTTCAGTAACTTGTCTGATTTTTATCTCTGATCTTTTTTTTAGTTACTCTGGATTTTCAGATGATGTCAAACCGCTCTGATACAGACTAAAGTGTGGGGATGATGTCCAGACGGACGGCGGCCTGTCAGGCTGCACTGCTTCCTGTGTTTGTGGGTAAACTGAGGTGTAACGTCACGTTTGTGGTGGAGAGCTCAGAGAAGATGAGAGCTGCTCTGGGGTCAGTGAAGCGGCTGCTGATTCAGACGCTGCTGATGAAAGCTTCTCTCAGAGACTCTCTGTTCAACATCCTGACCTTCTCAGAGAAGGTGAGGACGGACTGACAGACACTGACACACAGCCGGAGGACGAGGACAGCTCTCAGGTGATCTTCTGTCTCTTTACTCTGCAGGTGATGAGCTGGTCCCACCACATGCTCCCCTGTGCTCCGGACACCGTCTACATGTCTCTGTCCTGGATCCACTCCATCAGCTGTGGCCCCGGCAGAGACCTCCTGGCGGCCCTGAGCGTGGCCCTCTCTGACTCCGCCTGTCACTGCGTCCACCTGCTCTGCACCGACCTCCCTGACCAATCACAGGCCGTCCTGGCAGCTCTGCCCGTCCTGTCAGCAGGGAGGCCCGTTAACATCTTCTACCTGCAGGACTCAGGTGTTCACCTGGACAGACACACCTCAGACTACCTGCAGTGTCTGAGCCGCGCCACCAGGGGGAGCTGTTACATGATTCCTGTTGGTGAGAGTGGCGTGCTGGAGAAGGTGAGACTCAACTCACTGGTGATAAACTGGTGTGAATGTTTCTAACTGTGACCTGCAGCTCCATCCATCATTGTAACCCTCAGAGGCTGAAATGTGGCGAGTAGCTGAAGTGTTTGTGAGGCGGTGTGTGAGTGCATGAACGTGTAAATGCATGAACAAAGGTGTTTGCAACATCACAAACATCACATATTCAGCAGGAGGTCTGAGGGCCTCCCAACAAACTTTGGAATGTTTGGTGCGTCTCCTGGTTAAAGTTTTGGTGTAAATGTTACAGTTCTTCTCGCTTTAACCACGAACAGCTGCTTCATCTACTTCCTGTCAGACTGTCTCTGAGGTCAGACACCATCGACTTTACCAGAGACATTTCTGCGTCGTGCTCTAACAGCTGGACGGAGTTAAACTCCTCGACTATGTTCATGTTTCATTGGAAGCTTTTAAAATACTGAGGAGGACACGTGTCCTGGGTCTCTGCCCAAAATCTACACCTGTTGGTTTTAATATTGAAACACTCTTTTTTCCCTCTCTATATATTTCTGTTTGCATTATATATTTACTTTCTATATGTTTTGTTCATGTCACTGTTGTTGTGTTTATTTCTGATTATGTCACGTTGATATCCATCACCAGGTGTTTCCTGTCGTGGAGAGTGAGTCATCAGAGCCAGTCAAGTGTCTCTGCTCATTAAATCTACACAGCATGTCGTCCCCTCTGCTCAGGTTGGTTTCCATGGTTACACAGGTTTGCTCAGATACTGTCGTGTGCTGTGGATGAAATGACGTACCTGTACTGTACACGTGTCTCTGGGCCTCCTGTGGTCACCCAGGTGCAGTCTGGGTAATCCTTACATGCTGTCTGGTCAAACACTGGGCGCTCCGGAGTTTTTCCCAGGATGCCGAGTGCTGGCCAGGAGGGAGGTGGACGGTTTCTACTACGTAGGAACTGTGATACAGGAAGTACAGGTGAGGAGACGCTGCATGGTGACATGTGATCATATTTACAGACAGGTGTCAATCACCTGATCACGTTTCACTGACTGAGGATCGAACTGACGACAGGAAGCTGCAGAACAGCTCTGGATTCATGTGTTAGTGAGACGTCTCCTGCGTCTGTGACTCAGAGACATCGGACTCCAAATATTCACTATAATGACTTTTTAAAGACAACCTGAAGTTAACCTGAACTTAATCTGAAGTTAACCTGAACTTAATCTGAACTTAATTTGAAGTTAACCTGAAGTTAACCTGAACTTAATCTGAAGTTAACCTGAAGTTAACCTGAACTCAATCTGAAGTTAACCTGAACTTAACCTGAAGTTAACCTGAAGTTAACAGGTTATACTGTTTATAAACGAGGCGACATGAAATCTGAAAGTCATTTTTCATTCTCAGATCTCAGTGATCTGAGTCAACTCAGCAGAGACAACATGTCCACATCATCACAGACTGTCTGTCCACACGAGGCAGCTGACATGTGTCTTTCAAATATGTGTCTTATTACACACCTCACACACACACACACACACACACACACACAGTTACAGCAGAGGGTCGATCATCTTACGGGCCCCTGGAGCAGTTTGAGGGTTCAGTATTTGCTCCTCAGCAGTGCTCAGGGTTAAAGGTTAACTGACACCTCTCAGGCTGCCCAGTAACAGAGACATGTCTTCTTCCTGTGTGTCCACACTCAGGGCCGAGGAGGAGGAGGAGGAGGAGGAGGAGGAGGAGGAGGAGGAGGAGGAGGAGGAGGAGGAGGAGGAGGAGGAGGAGTTTGGGTCGTGGAGTTCGACCATCCAGGAGGAGCTGGTCTGGGGGTCGTCTCCTCTCAGAAGCAGCTGGTTTGTTCTCTCGACATGTTGAACCTCAGCAAACGTCACACGCACTGTCTGGTATCTGGTGATGCTGTCCTGTCGCCATGGGAACCAGATCTGAGGAGATACGGGCCGGGGAGAGTGATGGCGGCCGCACAACGCAGAGATGGTTTAGGAGGTTAGATAGTGTTGGTTTGTGATATTAAGTGATGCACTTTTTAAAACGTGTATTTACATGTTCATGTGTTTGAATCAGTTTGTTCCTGACAACATGACTGTTTCTGTTTATGCTCGTTTTTGTCTTTGATATTTCATAACTTACTTTAACTGCATTTCATATTTTTCATTAATATTAAACTTTAAATTAGATTTCGTTCCATGATATACTTTTAATGCACATCTACATTCTAACATTGTGACTGAAGTTTAAATCAGTTTCTTTATATTTCTCTCTTTTCTCTCGTTGGTGTTTTTCCTTCTTATCTTTAATATTTAACTTAATGTCAGTAGTTTTAGAAAAAGGAGAAAATGAAATATATTATTATTAGATAATTATTAGCTCTTAATATAAAGTGTTGATGTGTCTCTGTCTCTGTGTGACGCACCAGCTGATGGTTTAGGGAGCGTTCAGGTGCTGATGTGGAACAGCTGTGTGTCTCTGGTCCCCTGCAGCCTGGTCTCGTCCATCTCGTCCTCTCAACATGACAGAATCGTCAGAGAGCTCCACGTCATGACCTTGGCCTCCGGACGGGGCAGCAGCTGGCTCTGTGCCCGCTCCTCCTCTTCCTCCTCCTGCTGTCAGCCTTCATCCTGCTGCTCCGTCTCAAACCTCCCACCATGTTTCTGTCCACCCAGCCGTGCGTCCAGCTCTGGAGGACGGGACGGGCCTGAGAGGACGGAGGGAGACAAACAGCTGGACCTCAAAGATACAGATGTGAGGAGGAGCGACCCCGAGGTGCCCTCCTCCTCCTCCTCCTCCTCCTCCTCCTCCTCCTCCTCCTCCTCCTCCTCCTCCTCCTCCTCCTCCTCCTCCTCGTCTCTCTGTGAAGGTGGGAGCAGAGCGGTGAAGCTGAGGAATAAACAGCAGCGTCCTCCCTGGAGGTACTGGAGACGAACAGGTCCAGAGCCTCAGCACACACAGCCAGGTGGGACACACACCAATCAGCTGATCAATAAATATGATGTCATCAGATTTAATTCACACGGTGAGGCTGCTCTGATGATAGCTGAGCTGTGTTTAAGGATTAAGTTGAGTTTAAACCTGAGTTGTTGGGGTCAAAGTCACATGATCACCTCAACACCACTGCTCTGATCATGGTGATCAGTTTCTGTATTGATCAGTTTCTGTATTGATCCGCAGGCAGCGCGGCGCAGAGGAGAACACCACAACCCACCAGGTTCCCATTCCCCGTTCCTCAGATCAGCGCCTCGCCCAATCACAGCTCTCTGTTTCAGTCACTTCCTGCTGCTAAAGGAAGACGAGCCGACATCAGAGATGTTTTAGGAACCAGCAGCTTCAAACCTCGACCGCCGGCTGGACTGCGACCGTTCTCTAGAGACGCCGCTGTTTACACATGATGTCAGAGTGCAGACAGGAAGTCTAGAAACTCCAGAAACTGGTATAAATACTTTATTTTAATAAACTGATGTGGCGTTGGTGCAGGTACAAACATCATAAAGATACAACATCTACATAATAAAACACTCAGTAAAAATATGGCGTCTCAGTGCAGCTGATTAAATAAATGTAAACTCTGAAAGCAGTGAAAAAACAGGCAATAAAAACACACAGCTTTAATACTGGTCAGTTCTGTTATTGGAGGTCAGAGGTCACCTGTTGGCTCAGGTGACAGCTCAGAGGTCAAAGGTGAGGCTGACACTCTCTCCCGCTCTGACGCTGACCAGCTGAGTCTGCTGGTTTAACTCTGGCATGCTGGCGGTGACGGCATACGTCCCTGGAGAGACCTCAATGAAGAAATCTTCACCTGACGACGACACACGACCCTGAAGAGAGAGAGACGCTAATTTAGGAAAGGTTTTAAGCAGCCGACAGAGCCGAGGACGAGAGGAGTGGGAGCAGAGTGAAGTTCTCCTCGTGTCCAACAGAGGACGTTACTGATGCTCAAAATCTGCATCTCTTGCAGCTGCAGCCTCTGAGGCTGAGACATGAAGCCAAACCCTGCAGTTCCTCTGACGTCCACTAGAGTGCGTCCCCACAGAGCTCCATGTTAACATGTCCTAATCAACATGTTAACAGCCTGGCACAAATAAAACAGCTCTGGTGGAACTGGTCTGATGATGGTGAGTTAACAGATTAATCAATACGCTTCGTCGTCTTCTGATGTCATGTGATCACACCTGGACGTCTACAGTGAAGTACTCAGGCTTCTCTCCGTCCCTTCGTCCTTCTCTGACTGTTCATTATTTAACTCAAGTGTTATTTGTGACCACGAGCCTTAATGTCAGCTAACGAACCATCAACATATTACTGGCTCAGATCAGCTGTAGAGCGGAGTGATACACGCAGAGTTAAAAGTCTCAGTGCTGTTAAACTGTATCAGCACACAGGGACTAACTCCTGTCCAATCAGAGCGCTCGCTCTGACCTAACTGTATAAATCTAATTTTAATGTCACAACAGTCAAAAACAACACGTGACAGATCAAAGACGAAGCAGCAGACTCTTCTTACTTTGCTGTGCGGAGCCTTCACATGTTTCCTGTGTGACTGTGCAGCTGTCGTCGTCCTCACAGCTGGTCGGGAGTGAAACCTGGTCACATGGTTCCTCTCAGCGTGGCTGGGCTCAGAGCAGCGGCCAGACTCATAAAACCTCTGCAGATCACACACAGTCACAGGTTAGAGTCCAGGAGCCGCTCACACAGAGCACCTTATAGTCTGACTTCAGGTTTCCTTGGAAACAAAATCAGTGGCACAAAACACCCTCAAGTCTGCTCCTTAAGGTCTCCTTAAAACCTTTACTAAGGATTTAAGTTTTTCTCCTCATCTTGGTCTTATACTTAAGGAACTGCTCAAAATTTGATGCACACAGAGCCTCAGTGACTAACGTGAGGACAGAAACACAAAGTACCTCTGACTGTATCTGAACCACAACACGTCTAAATGCATCCTGTGCACTGAGTGTTGATGACCCCATGATCCTGATGGACACGCTTCACCATGAGCAACTGATTCTGCACTTTAAATCTGACCTGAGGTCAGTTTATGAGTGTGACTGTCTGAGGCTCGATCACTCACCTCTCCTGCAGCTGTGAACACAGACGGGCTGCAGGTTCAACAAGCACTGACCTTACACTGCTGAGTCGTCTGAGCCATCAACTCTGCGATGGTCCCAAAGACGTCGTCCAGCTCTGAGTGTGTCCTCTGTGGAGAGAACGAGACGTGAGACACAGCAGGTTTTAACTGAAGGTAGGGTTCATACAGAGAGGACATTTAGGACATTTAGGACCTTCAGGCACCTTGACAGGGATCTGTGTGTCCTCGTCTGTGGTGGTGGACGTCTGGGACGGTCCGGTGCTCGTCCAGTCGACGCTCCTCCTGGACGCTCGCTCCAGAACCTCCCGACCCAGACTGGCAGAGCGCCGCAGAGAAGACTCCAGCCACGCCTGGCTCGCCATCATCGACCTAATCTGAGGTGTCCTTCAGCTGAGACGAGGAAGACGCAGAGATCTCAGACAGTTTTACCTCACAGTAAACACACACACACACACACACACACTTGACTGACAAAAAATTTGAAAAATAACAATTTTAAATCAAACACGTCAAAACTTCTGATTAAACACGAAGATTCACAGTTTCATTATGACGTCAGACTATGAACTATAGAAGGACCCTGAAGGCATCACCTTCACCTTCAGAGGATGAGACGGACGTTTCTCACTGTTTATGGACATTATAAAACCACATTAATCTTTTTATTGAGAAATTAAAGGGCAGAAAGACTGTTCTTTATCTATCTATAAATCACTTATTAGATTTTACATGTTTTAAAGTGAAAAGATGAAAAAAGCCCAATCAGTGTTTTTTCAGCATTGGCAGTATAAAAACAAAATCGGGGAGTGCAGCAAAATGCCGCCTACCTACTTTTGTTTATACAGAATGTGCCTTTTTCGGGGCAATGGGGGGCGTGAGCAAGTAACAAAACGTGTAGCTCAGCGTGTGACGTAAACAGTGACGTGGGAGGGAAGCCGCGGCTGGTCAGTCCTTCGGTGATTCTCTCGTAAGTCGGCCCGTCCTTCACCGTCCCCGTCATCTGACGGTTAATGGCCTCTTTGTTTGCGAGGACAAGGAGGGCGCACAATTCCTTGTCTCCTCAGTTGCTCATCTTTACAGTGTCTGTCAGGTTTGTGTTTCCCTCTTGCTACTAGCTGCTCGCTAATTCCTGCTATCAGCTGTTTCCTGTTTATCCACCACCAGTGGCTCGCACGTGCGGCGTCATCAACAGCTCCTCCCACAAGTCATCAACAGCTCCTCCCACAAGTCATCAACAGCTCCTCCTACAAGTCATCAACAGCTCCTCCCGTTGCAGAAGGCCACCTCAGTCTGTTTAATCCAAAAGGGTTCCATCAATATGTCTACCCTACGAGGAGGAAAAATGGGCACCTCGGATCAACTCGCCAATCCGGCTCTGTGTGTCTAAACGCCGCAGCTTGCCGGCAAAACGGCCCAACATTCACTTAAATTTGGCAGTGTAAAAGGAGCTAGAGAGTGTGACACCCCCCCGCCTCATAAATAATGAACAGTCCCTGACTGATGATAAATGAATAGTTGCGTCTTGTTAAACATGGAGACATGTAAAGCTCAGACATGTAAAGCTCAGACATGTAAAGTTGAGACATGTAAAGCTCAGACATGTAAAGCTCAGACATGTAAAGTTGAGACATGTAAAGCTCAGACATGTAAAGCTCAGACATGTAAAGTTGAGACATGTAAAGTTGAGACATGTAAAGTTGAGACATGTAAAGCTCAGACATGTAAAGTTGAGACATGTAAAGTTGAGACATGTAAAGCTCAGACATGTAAAGTTGAGACATGTAAAGTTGAGACATGTAAAGCTCAGACATGTAAAGCTCAGACATGTAAAGTTGAGACATGTAAAGTTGAGACATGTAAAGCTCAGACATGTAAAGTTGAGACATGTAAAGTTGAGACATGTAAAGTTGAGACATGTAAAGCTCAGACATGTAAAGTTGAGACATGTAAAGTTGAGACATGTAAAGTTGAGACATGTAAAGCTCAGACATGTAAAGTTGAGACATGTAAAGTTGAGACATGTAAAGCTCAGACATGTAAAGTTGAGACATGTAAAGTTGAGACATGTAAAGCTCAGACATGTAAAGTTGAGACATGTAAAGTTGAGACATGTAAAGCTCAGACATGTAAAGTTGAGACATGTAAAGTTGAGACATGTAAAGCTCAGACATGTAAAGTTGAGACATGTAAAGTTGAGACATGTAAAGCTCAGACATGTAAAGTTGAGACATGTAAAGTTGAGACATGTAAAGTTGAGACATGTAAAGTTGAGACATGTAAAGCTCAGACATGTAAAGTTGAGACATGTAAAGTTGAGACATGTAAAGTTGAGACATGTAAAGCTCAGACATGTAAAGCTCAGACATGTAAAGTTGAGACATGTAAAGTTGAGACATGTAAAGCTCAGACATGTAAAGCTCAGACATGTAAAGTTGAGACATGTAAAGTTGAGACATGTAAAGCTCAGACATGTAAAGTTGAGACATGTAAAGCTCAGAGCTCAGTAGAACATGAATATGTGACTCCTCCACATTCAGGTGTTTAAACAATGATCACATCATCTGACTGATTGAACAATCAAATATTACAAACACGTTACTCACAAAACAACCAGTGCAAGTGAACGCAGCACTGACAACAGCTAACAGCGCATGCGTGAGGATTATGGTAATTTACCCACAGATGTCACATACATGTGATTATATATATGTATCTATGAAATTACCTTCCTTCTCTCTCAGTGAACCTTCATCTCCTGTCAGACACTCAAACACCCAACAGGTCCGGCTTCCGCTGCTGACGTCACCTTCTGTTCCACAACTCTCCGCGCGCTGCGTCAACAAATCTGACCGGACGGATTAATAACGAGTTTACCTGCTGAGCGCGCGGACAGGTGGGCAGGTGGGCAGGTGGGCAGGTGGGCGTGTCACCGACAGACACACGTTAAGAAAGTCTTCAGAGTCACAGGTGTGTCGTCATCCATGTGTCCTCACGTTGTGTTGAAGCTCGTGAAGCTCAGCAGAGCTCGAGCTGTTTTCAACTGTCAGCACAGGAAGTCCTGCCTGTTAAGCCACGCCCCCTCAGAACAACTCACACACCCACAGTGACGTGTCTCTGTCCCACGTTTTTCTCCTCACTGACGTGGTCAATCTATGTGAAACTGCACATAGGCATTGAGGACAGGCATAGGTAGAAGGTGACACAGCTACCTGTGGCTATGGACTAGTTTATTTTATATTGAAGTCTTATCTCAGTGTTTCAGTCTGACTGTGTGTTCTATCACACTTTATTAATCAGGTCATATTTAACTTTTCTGAGATCTTTACTTTATTAAGAGATCTGCTTTATTTCTGTCCTCAGTGCTCCACTGTTCAAACTGTTCCACCTGGAGACAGGTCAGATCATTTCCTGCTCACAGACACATCCTGTGTGACGGGCTGCACCCCACTGAGTTTTAAAAAGACCAAAAACCAACAGGTCTGAGAGCAGCACTTATTAACAGTAACAAAAGTCATCTAATATTTTTTTTCTTTGCCTGTCTCTGATGTCACTTCCCTTATAACACACTCTGCCATCACTCCCAGGGCTCCTTCAGTGTCTCTGACATCTGTTCAAACACCTGTGTTGCTGTTTCAATTCATTTCTACTTTAAATGTTCGAGATATGTTTTAAATCCACATTTTGCAGACTGCAGTGACCCAGAGGTGACTCACTGACCCCAGACTGTATATCTAATGAGCCTCCATCAGTGATGTCATCAGTTACACAAATTTACTGCACTTAAATGACCTATTACCACCCTGTGGTTGTATGACTCCGCCCACCACTCCACCCTGTGGTTGTATGACTCCGCCCACCACTCCACCCTGTGGTTGTATGACTCCGCCCACCAGCCCACCCCGTGGTTGTATGACTCCGCCCACCAGTCCACCCCGTGGTTGTGACTCCGCCCACCAGTCCAGTGTCTCTGACAGTCTCCATCCATGTCAGTGAAAACATGGATGCTTCACACACAGAAGATCTATACAATCAGCACAGTTTCAAGATTAGTCACCAATTCAGTATCTGACCAAATGTCTCCCCTTCTGTTCCTGAGATATGACGTTAAAACATGATGATGTCACAGTCAAGCTGACCTTTGACCACCAAATTCTCATCGGTTTATTCTTTCGTCCAAATCTTAACTAATTCCCTCGCAGTAAGGATGATGGACGTTCATACATCAACCTGAGCACATGATACTTCCTGTCATGGCCAACGCCGGCATTAAGGCATTAAAAAATACATGTGACAATCCTGCTGACATATTTACTGAGCAGAAGAACTGCAGCACATAATTTAATCAGACATGACGAACATGACGTTTCCATTTATACAGTTTATTTTTGCAAAAACACACTGAAAGGAACGTTATGCCATCAGCACACAGGCTCCTCCCACTGCCTTGATCTTCTCCTCGGCCCGTCGGCTGAAGAACTTGGCCTTGACGATCACAGGCTGTTTGGGCAGTTTGCCTTTGCCCAGGACTTTGTAGTAACCCTGGAAGATGAGAACAACGTTAGAGCAACCAGATAACAACCAACATCTTATCTGACAACATTCTGTAAACCGTTTCAACAGGGAAACAGCCCATAATATCAACTGCTGTGAACTAAATTAATTTAATATCCAGTGACACCTCGTTAATTAACAGCAGTGTTGAAGCAAAGCCAGGTCACACGGAACAAGTGGCTGATTGTCTTTAACACTGAACATCTTTTATTCTTCATCCAACACAAAGTTCACTGACTCCACTTCAGACATCTCAATGTGTTGGTGAAAATATTCTTCTTCTCTACTGTCAAACTCACTTATTGTTCCGTATACTGTGGCCTGTAACACACCTGTGTCGACTGACATGAGAAACACATTAGACACTGGGAGAAATTTAATTTGGTCACAAAACCACTGAGGCAATAAGTTTGTGCATGTTTGGATTTTCACACCAAATCTCCCTTTGTGTCGGCCATGACAGTCGAACAACTCTCTAAATCCAGTTTGGTCCACAGGATCCTTTTAGGGTGGAGGGTGCGAATTAAATAAAACAGGTGGATTAACTTTACAAATTTACTTAACATAAAAGGCCAAAACGTTCCCACACTGCTGACTGATGTGTTCAGGTTTGGTCTGATTAACATTACATTCAGTTCCTCATAAATATTTTCCATCTACTGGGGCTGTCATTGGACAGTTTTCATGCGTACACGACAGAGACTGGACGTTTATGAGGTGGTTCCGGTCTCAGTGTCAGACCTGGTTCATCCCTGATGATGGTGTGTGTCAACACTGAAATATCTCACACTGAACAAAGCTTGCTGGGAAATAGGCTGAACACAGAGTCGTGCACCGGGCCGATTCCAGCAGGTAACCCACAAAAAGCTGTGTCATCGGTAAAAGTGGTGCGGCTTTGACTGTGACATAATGATGGGTACGGGTTGGTTCTGGTACTGAGCTTTATGGGTGCGGGTTTTAAGAAATGGACCTGTGCAGGACTCTGGGTTAAAGCCAAAGATTAGGAAAATAGAAAAACAGAAGCCAGACAAACGACCTCACAACCACACGCTGTCTTTACATGTTGGAATCTTTTATCTACTAAACTTGTCACAAATCCAGAGACACTGATTTGATCAGAATCAGTTTTGTTATCACGGAGCAAATCTGCCAGCTGCACTGTGACGACAGGACCTCAGATACTGGGTGCGGTTACATGATGGCTTCTCATTCTGAATTAAAGTCTTTGCAGGTAGTTTACATGAGAAATATTCATTCTGAATGAGGGTTTACACAGAGATCAGTTTAATCGCCTTAATTCAGGTCTGCGCAAGGTTTGGGGCAGGGAAGGTTTCTGATTGGATAGGGGGCGGGGCGGATGTTACGTGTTTACGTTTACCAGAAGAAAACACTGTAGTCTTCGCTCCGGATAACAAGATGCTTGACGACGCTGTTCTTAGTGCCTTTTTCAGGCTTGTTTTGCTTATATTCTTGAAGCAGCAGTACGACAACAACCTTGTTCTGCTAATGCTTCGTCTGTTGAGGAGGAGAAGGGAGGTAGAAGGTCGAAGAAGGGAGGCAGAAGACCGTGCTGTGGCGAATGGAAACCGGTGAGTGCAACGAGTCCGACTGCTCTATCTCAGCCCGTTGCTATGAGCGCTATATACGTCATGGCACCAGAAGGGCAAGGAAACGAGCATGAGCGGAAAGACCGGAATGAACTTAAAGAGGAATGAACGTTTACATGCACACAACATTCTCTCATTTGGAATGACAAACAGAATAAACCACCCCCCCTTTAATCGGATTTAATTGTCAATCGGAACGACCACTTTTAATCGGAATGGCCTTTCATTCCGATTAAAAGTGGAATTAAACTGTCCATGTAAACGTAGCGATTGATAGCTGTTGAGAAATAGTTCTAACGAGGACGCTACGAACAGCTGAAATTAAACATCTTGTTTTTTTTCCTAGTCATTAACGACCCCAGATACAGAGACGGCACTGTCTCAAAGTCATCTGAAGATTTTTATCCTCACTGCTAAAAACTCCAGATTAAATACTGTCTTTTACTTTTAGTCTTTAAACTACGCTGGTGTTCAGTCTTAAGAAAAACACTGAGCACATCGTCGTGTTCTGATGTCACGACGAGCAGTCTCAGATGTTCAGTCTCTGACTGACCCAATACACCAACAGTCAGTGCATTTACATGGACAGTTTAATTCCCTTTTCATTCTGAATGAAAGTTCATTCCTATTAAAAGTGATCTTGTAAACACCTAATTCAGAATGAAAATGGCCAATGCGATTGAAAATTCAATCCGATGTAAGGGGCTGGAATATTCTGTTTCTAATTCCCAATGAAAGAATTTCTCACACTTGTATACACTCATTCCTCTTTAAGTTCATTGCGGTCTTTCTGCGCATGCTCGTTTCCTTGCCCTTCTGGCGCCATGACGTATATAGCGTGCAAACGGCGTCGTCAAGCATCTTGTTATCCGGAGCGAGGACTGCAGTGTTTTCTTCTGGTAAATGTAAATACGTAACATCCGCCCCGCCCCCTATCCAATCAGAAACGTTCCCTGCCCCAAACCTTGCGCAGATCCGAATACAGGCGATTAAACTGATCTCCGTGTAAACCCTCATTCAGAATGAATATTTCTCATGTAAAGTACCTGGAAAGACTTTCATTCAGAATGATTTCATTCAGATTTATTTCATTCTGAATGAGAAGCCATCATGTAACCGCAGCCACTGTTCTAACAGAGATGAAAACTGAACATATTGTTGATGATCAAACTGTTGGTGGATACTCACAGCGCGCACAGCATCAATGATGGGTGCAGGTCCGTCAGGCTTCTTGCCGTAGTTGAGCCTGGTCTGCTCGCTCACCAGCGTCCACAGCTTGTCCAGGTTGATGGTGGGGCAGTGGGCCGTGTTTCTCTTCAGGTGGTAATGTCTCATACCCACCTTACCGAAGTACCCCGGATGGCTGAGGACACACAGAAAGAAAAGGTCAACTGTTGATCTACACCGACTCTGAGACATCAGATAAAGAAAAGCACTGGCTGTGTTTGGCAGCTTTGTCTGTTGGTACTGTGGAGAGTGATAAATTATTCTGAGACGCTGTGATGCTCTGCAGATCAGACAATATGAACACGAGTCGTCAGATTCATGTGCTGAGCTTATTCAAAGCAAACCCTTCTTTTAAAAACCAAAGAAATCATTTATCTTTTTGAACGACCACTTTAAATTTTGTGAAACATAACAAGCTGCAAGATCACACTGAAACATTCTGTATTAATGTGCAAACACAAGATTAATTCTAATATCTGTGTTTAGATGACAGAACTGTTTAAAATGTCAATACACGTCTAAACACATCACTTCCCATAGTGTGCATCATGTTTCTAAAAACAATGACAATAATTTGATGTGACCACTGACTCAGAGTTACAACAGTAAACCAGTTACAAGGCACACTGTGATATTAAAGTTGACAGTAATAACTCCATGTACATTTACTCATCTACGATACTGGGGCAAAAAATGTAACTGGACAGAAAATCTCCTTTGTTTGAGTTGTTTTCTAAATGAGAGACTTTACACAAACCATTAACAAAACTGTTTCATTTATCACAAAACGTTTGTTCAACCAGCAAAAACCTTCTGTTACTGTGATGACATCGTGATAGTTTGAGACGGTTAGCATACTGTGAAAATCTCACACTGTTACAGCCTCTGCATCAGTGAGGTCGTGGTGTATCAGTGTGTATCAGTGTGTATCAGTGTGTAACTGTCCATGTGGCTGACTGGTCTACACAGAGCCAGTCGGTGAATAGGACCAGTCTTCACTCTGAGAGGACTCTAGCACACCAAGACAACGAGTCATGTCAAGATGAGACTCTAGTCTCTGGAACAACATTCATCTCAACAGCTGACTGAACAGGTTCAAACACATCTGTGCATCATGTCACTCTAATGACAGAAGTTACCGCTGGCTGATGAATCTACAGTTTACATATGTAATAAAGGTTCAGTTCATAGGCTCATGTTCCCTAAACTATGTAGCTAAACCGTCACCAGACCTCTTCAGACCATCTGTCAGCAGTAACATCTTCCTCACAGTGATATTTCTCTGCACACGTCCAACAGGTCGCTGTCTGAACCGCTAACTCGGCTCCAACACGTCACCGTGTCATTCAGCACTTACTATTTATCGAAGTTGATTCTGTGGTGATGCATACCACCAGCATTACCACGACCTCCAGGATGCTTCCTGTGTTTACCTGTGAGCAGAGGACATGTTAGAGTTACCCAGGTGTGACTGAACCACAGAGAACACCTTCACTACAGGTCAACACTCACCAATGCGACCATGTCCGTGACTGACGTGTCCTCGGAGCTTCCTGGTCTTGGTCTTCTTGGTAGGCTGTCAGTGTAGACATTAGATACCGATTAGAAAACCTAACAATCATCATCTTCATCATCATGGTCCCATCACAGCATGCAGAGCTAACACTAGCGGAGATGCTAAAGTAGCTAAATAACCTGACGGTGTTTGAGTCAATCAACAGTTTCTGCAGCCTGTATACTTTGACCACATGTCACACACTCACACACACACACTGATGGTCACACGGTAACATATAACGCTAACACCTTCACCCTGCCGCTCACTGACTGACTGCTCTCATGCCGTGTAGCATCCAGTGACGCTAATGCTAACTCAGCTGCGTTTACCGGCAGCTCACAGCTAACCGGACAGTTAGCACGGTGCTCCCGGTAACGTTAATACATTAACACCGAGACCACCGCGGTCACATTCACACAGACTGTTCACAGGTTTAATGCCCGCTGTTCAAACCTCAGAGCAAAGTGTGTTAGCTGGCGGCTCCAGCGGAGGGCCGTGCACAGCTCCGTCACAGTTAACCGATGTCTAACTCACGTTATATTAATAAACTACGGTTAAAATCCTCCGGTCAGTGACGTCAGGAGTTTGATGTACTGTTAGCCGCCATCAGATGATGGTTTACTGTCACAATAAACAAGGATGGACACAGATTTAACAACATCTCAGAGCACAGGGTTTCATCACAGCACCTACCATCTTGGAGGCTAGTTGAAAGAGGAACGGGATTTGGAAACCTCGCGGTTTTGTGCGAGATTTGGGTGGCGTTAACTCAGTGCGGAGAAAGTCACAGCGCCGCCCAGCGGTGGATGAATTACATTCACAATACAGCCGCCTGCAGCAGCGGAGGGGTCTAAGTACATTTACTCAGTGGTGCAAAGTAACTTAGTACATTTACTCAGTGGTGCAAAGTAACTAAGTACATTTACTCAAGTGCTTTACCTAAATACAACTTTGAGGTTTTTGCTTCATTTGAGTTTTTCTTTATTCTTTTACTACTTTTACACATTGGGAACAAATGTTGATGTTTTCATTTATCATAAAGTTTAAGTTACTTCACTGAGTCACATTCTCCGTACTGAATATAGGTTGCAATTAAAATAATATTATTATCATAGTAATTTATGGAGTAAGATACCTGCCTGTTCATAAAGTAGATGAAATTAGCTCCACCTTCACCTGCTGCACATCAGTGATAAAAAACATTTATCAGTAATTATAAAACAATAATCATGAGAAGATTTGTTTTGAAATGTAATAGGTTACTCTGTTTAAAATGTAATGAGTAATGTAACTATTTTAATTACTTTGTTTTAAATGGCAATAAAGCTAAAAAGTCCTAAAAATGTAATTATAAAATATTATATAAATATTACTAAAATTAGAAACAATTAATATTAATATAAATCTCTTTTTCCACCTCGTGTTTATTTGTTTTGTTTTTTTTTAATTTCTTTTAGATATTTTATTGTTGTAATGTCTGCTTCTTTACTTGTGATTATTTCTGTGCTGTATTAATTCTGCTCTGTGAAACACTTTGGGCTCCATGATTGTATGAAATGTGCTGTATGAATAAAGTTTGATTTTATTTGATGAAAATATCTGATGAAAATGCACTGTACTTTATACTGAAATAAAATATTCATATGTAAGCCCTCTGTAATCACCAGCACTCTGACTGGTAACTGTATTTTAATTACATTTGTTTTATAATTTATTTATGTAATTCTGTTATATGTAACTAGTTACTCCTTCACACTGCAGATATAAATGACTCTGAAATGATGGATCCTAGGTAATGAGTAATTTTACTTTTGGTACTTGTGGTAGGCCTACTTTGGTATGTGCCTTCATGCTGTTTTGTGATTTTTACTTCAGTGAAGTTTTGAGTGCAGAACTTGTTATTACAGACTCTAAGTACTCAGAGTACACAGAGTAGACCAAGTACTCAGAGTACACAGTACACAGTACACAGAGTAGGCCTACACACAGAGTACAGTGTGGTGCTGCTACTTTATTTAAACAGATGATCAGAGTACTTATTTCACCTCTGTGTAACATCTACAGTCATTCAGATGATTTTTGAATTAATGTCTTTGTTGAAAACATTTATTTTTTACTGCCCCTAATAACAGATTCATGACTTCTACATCGTTAAAGAAAGAGGGATGAAAATACATGGAATAAATTTTATTCCATAGTTTTGTACCTGTGAAAATTTGATGCGTAACTGTAAAAAAAAATTGTGACTGTAAAAAGTTGATTCACAACTGCAAAATATTTTCAGAATTGTGCAAATCTTTTTAATTTGTTAACAAAATGTCATGCACAGCTACGGATCTCTGTAGGCTACACATTCAAAAATAAAATGCATTAGTTCAAATATTTTTTACAAATTCACGGATTTGAATGCAAGCATACAAAACTTTTTCACACAGTTATGAAACTGTCAGAGTCTGAGTCTCTGCAGACAAACACACCACACACAGAGTGAGTCACAGAGGTGACTGACAGGGGTCGCTGCTGTAACACTGCTGCAGAGTTTATCTTTAAGTAACTTTAACCATGCAGGACTTTTCCACCTGTTGCACAGTGTGGTGTTAGAATCAGATGAGAAAGCCTTTAATGTTGTTGTATTGTGCAGGTAACAATGAAATTAGGAGTGTTGCTTCTGGCTGGTGCATAAGAGTTAGAATATAACAAACTATCAGAGTGCATCAGCCAGTCGACAGGAGCTATTACACAAGTCCCACTAGTTATCACCATGTAGACCTATAATATCCTCCTGAGACCCGAAATTTTGTTTTTGTATGACTTGACCTGATTAGTGTAAAAAACATTGTCCTCAAACGAGACCATAATAAAGTCCCAATGTCTTTCAAAGAGTACTTTTTAATTAAAGGCGTCTGATCTTGTTCCTGTTGCTAAACTTTGTTAAATTTGTCGTCATATGAAACTACCAACATTATTAATCATAAATAAGCAAGTCTGAGGCATAAACTGTGATCAGGTTTTGTCCTCCTGTCTCAGGATCAGCTGCAGACTGACTTGGCAGAGATGGCAGCCATCTTCTTTTTACATGGATTAGTGTAATGTGCTCTTACTGCCACTAGGTGGCACCACAAAGTGTGCATGATGGAGGACAACAGGTCTGAGTGAAGCAGAATGAAGTATGAGCTGCAGGAAACCCAAAATGTGATGTCATCACACGAGGCCACAGAGTCTCAGAAGGATGTAGTGACAGTGTTGTGACCATAGTGTATGTGCACCAGGAGTGTGACTGGCCTCAGGAAACAAACAGAGTTTCAGTGACCTGTAGCGTCTGCCTGAGGGCGGGGGGGTCGAACAGGTGGTGACCAGGGTGAGAGCAGGTTTCCTCAATGACTGAGTTGAAGGAGACTTTACAGAGGCAACAGTTTCCATGGAGACTGTTTGTTTGCTTGGACTCCTGTGACGCCTGTTATCGTCTCACAGAGTCGTCTCATATGTTAGAGAGTGGAAAATTGTCAGAAGCAAAGAAGAGAATAAACCAGACTGGTCAGAGGAGGAAAGATGAAACTTCAGGAGGAACACGAACAAACTACAAAATACAGAAAACAGGTTCTCGTGGTCTGAGAACGCTCTGATCAGGATGCGTTCGTTTATGTATCACCATAAACTCATGTCGCAGTTAAGACTGAGTCAGAGGGATGTTAAGGTTGTTTTACCTTACCTTTGGTTGCTAAGGGCTTTTGTGTAGCAGTCAAGGGACAAGACCGAGACAAAGAGAAAACCAAGGAAACCTTAGGGAGAAGACTTAAGTGTGTTTCGTGCAACTGATTTTATTATGAGGAAACCTTAATTAGAAAGGAAACCCTTAAGGTGTTTTGTGCAGCCGGCCCCTGAACACGTCCCTCACCTCTGCAGCAGACGATGTAAGGGTGTGTCTGGGGTCAGTCTGGAGCTCAGCGAGCCTCAGTTAATAATGTGACCAGGCAGTTATGAAAATAGACACAGTGTTGAAAGCATGGTGTGTTTATCTGGTCACGCCACATCACACTTAGTTAAGGCTCATTTACATGCAGTTGGTCTGTTATTCAAATCTTGAGTCAGTTTCACAGCCTGCAGCCTGCATCCTGCATCCTCATTGGTCAGAAACACTGTGAGTAAAAAAAAAACTGTTTGTCCATCCAACTGAAGGAAAGATAAACTTCCTCATGTGGACTCAGCTCCATCACACCGTCCACCAGCTCACTGACAGACGGACTTCAGGGTCTGATGCTTCATGGCTGCAGTTTGTCCTCCATGCTTTCAGCGTGTAATCCCTCGGTGCGTCACATGATCAGTTCAGGCGTTAAAGGAAACACTTGCTGTGCAGATCTGAAACATCACGAGAATCAGCTCTCCACCAATCACGTCGTCCCTGTCCCCCCTGATACTGGACCACGGCGCCGTCCCTCTCGTCCTCCGCTCACACTCACCTCTCTGCTCTCTGCAGCAGACATCTTGGTTTTTACCTGCTGACATCACACTCAGGTAAGATTCAGTTATAATGCAGCTTTAACCTGAGTCCTGTATCTTGTTCATGTTGTGTTGATCATCGTTATGGACTCAGTGTCTCTGTTCTGCACCTTCTGTCATCCTTCATTCACCTGTAGAGTCGTCCTCGTAGACCTGCGCAGTTCATTCGTCCTGACGCGTCTCCTCTGCTTTGTCTTCCTGTTTGTTTTGATTCTGGTATTTTGCCGTCAAACATTGAGCTCACAGGAGATTTCAAACCAGCAGCTTCTTCTGTTTTCTCCTCTGTTTTTTCATCCCCAGAGGTTTGATCCTCCCGGAGAGAGATGGCACACCTACCCCACAGACGTCATGGCAACTTCCCCCAGAGGCGGGCCACCCTGTTGCCCAGGGTAACCAGGTGTAGAGTACAGCTGGCTCTGGAGGCTGTGTCATCAGAGACTGGTTCAAATCCAGAAACCACAGGAGAGGAGCCAAGGCTCCCGACACAACACGTAATACAGACACACACAGAGCGACAGAGTAACGATGGAGCAGAAGGTTTTCACAGCAGCTGAAGGAAGTTTACTGTGTTCAGGAAGAGAGCAGCTTCAACTTCCTGTCTGATGAGAATGACTCTAAATCTCTGTCTTGTTTTAAACAGGTCTGCAGGTCTGGATTCAGTGAGATGGAGTCAGATCAGTCCTGCAACAGAGACACCAGAGCAGCTCCGCCTTCACCTGAGAAACATCAGCCTGGAAGAGACGTGATAGCTTTACTGAAGAGAATCAGGTAAGAATAAGGAACACTGAGAACACGTTCACCTGAGAACACGTTCACCTGAGAACATAACATTTGGGAAAAAGAAAAAAATATGCTTTTTCAAGTCCAGTTCAGACCAAAGATTCATGACGAGACGAAACTGTTTTGACAGCATCACAGAGAAAAGTGTCAGCAGTCTGAGCTCGACTCACGCTGGCTGATGGTGTCACCTGACACTCAGCTGGTCAAATGGCCGGCGGCTGGGTTTAAAGCACGTCACCTTCATCACTACAACAAATGCAGCTGTAGCCAGTATCTCACTATCACTGTCCTCATCAGATTTTAAGAAGCTACAAATTATATTCAGCCACAAAGCCAAGTCTGAAAAGCTGCAAATCAGAACGAAGCACAGAGAGTCGTTGACTAGAGACGATACGCCGTCTCACGGCGGTCACTTCCTGTCGACGTTACAGATCAGAAGCACAGAGAGTCGTTGACTAGAGACGATACGCCGTCTCACGGCGGTCACTTCCTGTCGACGTTACAGATCAGAAGCACAGAGAGTCGTCGACTAGAGACGATACGCCGTCTCACGGCGGTCACTTCCTGTCGACGTTACAGATCAGAAGCACAGAGAGTCGTCGACTAGAGACGATACGCCGTCTCACGGCGGTCACTTCCTGTCAACGTTACAGATCAGAAGCACAGAGAGTCGTCGACTAGAGACGATACGCCGTCTCACGGCGGTCACTTCCTGTCAACGTTACAGATCAGAAGCACAGAGAGTCGTCGACTAGAGACGATACGCCGTCTCACGGCGGTCACTTCCTGTCAACGTTACAGATCAGAAGCACAGAGAGTCGTCGACTAGAGACGATACGCCGTCTCACGGCGGTCACTTCCTGTCAACGTTACAGATCAGAAGCACAGAGAGTCGTCGACTAGAGACGATACGCCGTCTCACGGCGGTCACTTCCTGTCAACGTTACAGATCAGAAGCACAGAGAGTCGTCGACTAGAGACGATACGCCGTCTCACGGCGGTCACTTCCTGTCAACGTTACAGATCAGAAGCACAGAGAGTCGTCGACTAGAGACGATACGCCGTCTCACGGCGGTCACTTCCTGTCAACGTTACAGATCAGAAGCACAGAGAGTCGTTGACTAGAGACAATACGCCGTCTCATGGTGGTCACTTCCAGAGCATTGACAGTAGTTGTTTGTCTCAACTCGTCTCATCATCAGTCTTTGGTCTGAACTGGACTTGGTTCATGAGAAGTGAAACCACTTCAGCTTAGAAGTCCCATCATCCGACTCAGAGTAAGATAAAGGAACTCGTCTCTGCAGTAACGTCTGATTATTGGAGGACCTGTCTGTAAAAGCAAACCCAGAGTTCTGACCAGACTCTCCACATAACAGTGATTTGACCTCTCCAACCACCACCCAACACATTCACCCCTTTTCAAGAACTGGAGACAGTTAGCTGGGCGACAGTTTGCAGTGACAGGTTTCTTGGCTGTAGACTCTACAGGTACCTCTGATTGTGATATGTTAATTAAGCCTTTGCTAAGTCCTGTCCTCTAATGCAATACAGGACAGATACAGGACAGGTAGAAAGTATCATTTAGACTTTACTGTTATTTCTGCATGACGTTTATGTGTAGACACCCAATGTAATAAAACATGTTTGGGCTCCAAGTGCAGCTGTGTCAGGCTGCTGTGCAGTGACAGCATGTGACTCCTTTTAAAATCATGAATGATTGGTTCTGAATTATTGTTTTGATTCATCAAACAGGAAGTGACAGGTTGATCAGCGAGCGTTAAAGGTGTTGGTGGGTTTTCATTTCAAACTTTAGCGAGAGCCAGGCTCGCTGTTTCCTGTTTCCAGTCTTAATGCTAAGCTAAGCTAATCACTGCTAAACTCCAGCTCTGAGAAGAAAGAATACATTAATAAAATAAAATAAAATAAAATAAAATAAAATAAAGAGATATAAAATATTTCTCCTCTGATCAAACCTTCATTTATTCCCCAGGATTCACCCGGAGGCCCAGAGGATTCTGGGTAACTCCTTCATACCTGTGGTGACCCTGGAGCGTCTGAACCTCCGGTCTGTGTGGTTATCATGTCTGCAGCCTGTGGTCTCTCTGGTGAGACTGCCATGTCAAACACGAGACAAACTCCATGACCTCACTTCCTGTTTGGATCGACCTCAGCAGGTACAGACATGAACGTCTGCACATGTTTAACTTTCACCTTTAACATGTGCTCATCTTCATCATCACCTTCCTCTCTGTCTGCAGAACGGATTCAGTCACCACGAGGACAACACTTCATCACCTCAGTCTGATCTCAGCCAATCAGAGCTCACCTTGACCTCGTGGACTGAACCGATCTGTCCTGACAGCTCGCCCTCTGAAGAACCAGAGCAGGACTCAGGCTTCGACTGCGACTCGAATCCAGATCAGACCTACATCCTGTTTGACTCTGACGAGTGGGACTCTGATGGGAAAACTGAGACTTTTTATCTGGATCCAGATCCTGAACAGACCATGGTGATCCAGCTGGATCCAGAACCAGACGCAGACCAGGCAGATCCACCTCTGCAGCTGGAGGATGAGATGAAATGTGAAGTTGTTCAAATGGACGACGGTGAAGATCAGAAACCTGATCTCTACAGCTCTCAGGTCAAGCAGGAGGTAGAAGAGGAGGAGGGAGAGTCCCTGCAGAGGCCTGGACCTGGATCGGAGACTGAGGAGCTGGAGGATGAAACCAAATGTGAAGTAGTTCAGATGGACGATGGTGAAGATCAGAAACCTGATCTCTACAGCTCTCAGGTCAAGCAGGAGGTAGAGGAAGAGGAGGAGGTAGAGAAGGAGGAGGAGGTAGAGGAAGGGGAGGAGGAGGTAGAGGAGGAGTCGTCGTCCCTGCAGAGGCCTGCTCCTGGATCAGGGACTGAGGAGATGGAGAGTGAAGATTTCTGTGCTGTTTGTCTGAACGGAGGAGATCTGCTCTGCTGCGACCGCTGTCCTAAAGTTTACCACCTGTCCTGTCACATTCCTCCGCTCATCAGCTTCCCTCTGTAAGTGCTGCACAGACACACTCTTCATACCTCACCTTCATCAGCTTCCCTCTGTAAGTGCTGCACAGACACACTCTTCATACCTCACCTTCATCAGCTTCCCTCTGTAAGTGCTGCACAGACACACTCTTCATACCTCACCTTCATCAGCTTCCCTCTGTAAGTGCTGCACAGACACACTCTTCATACCTCACCTTCATCAGCTGCACACAGTCAGTGTCCTCACTGAGACTCAGGACAGTGGATCCAAACTCTTTCTGCAGCACTTGTGACCACATCTGAGTAGTGAGCAGTTTTTGGAGGCTTGAAGACGTTAACTGACTTAAATTGAACCCTCTGTAGTCAAACAGTACCTGCAGCTCCACTTTCTGTCTCTGGACTTACAGCGTCAGTTCAACGTCTGCCTGTTTAGCCTGAGCTAACACAGCAGCAGCGGCTCACACTCACACTGAGCCGTTAAATGGTCCTTACAAACTCACACAGAAACCTCAATGCCTCAACTCTGTTGTTTAACCCTTTAATCACTGTTGGGTACTGTTAGCAGCGTCATGCTAACAGTTAGCCCTGCCAACTGTCTGTGTGTCTGTCTGACAGCAGCAGTTACAGTGTGGGTACTGGTGTTGTGTTGACCCAGTGGTTTGTGTGTGTCAATAAAACACACAAAGATAAAGTTGCTGTTATATTTATTTATCATTTTCAACAAGTTTTTTGGGGCGGCACGGTGGTGTGGTGGTTAGCACTGTCGCCTCACAGTTGCTGGTTCGTTCCCGGGTGTGGGAGCCCTTCTGTGTGGAGTTTGCATGTTCTCCCCATGTCAGCGTGGGTTCTCTCCAGGTGCTCCGGCTTCCTCCCACAGTCCAAAGACATGCAGATTGGGGATTAAGTTAATTGATAACTCTAAATTGTCCGTAGGTGTGAATGTGAGTGTCTTTGTCTCTATGTGTCAGCCCTGTGATAGACTGGTGACCTGTCCAGGGTGAACCCTGCCTCTCGCCCGATGTCAGCTGGGATAGGCTCCAGCCCCCCCGCGACCCTCAAGAGGATGAAGCGGTTAGAAGATGAATGAATGAATGAACAAGTTTTTTGGGGACAGTTGTGACTGTGTGTGTGTTTGGGGACATGGTGTCATATTCACTGTGTTGTTTACAGGAACAAAACTACAAACTGAGTTCACGTTAAATAAGGAGTATGTCCCTCAAACGCAGCATGTGGCTCCTCTGTGAGATTTCACTGTGTTTTGGAACAGCAGAGTTCAGTGGAGATAAAATAACATCCTCATTAAAGAATACAGAGCAAGTTCCAGATGCATCTCTCTGTGTAAAGATATATATTTAATGTGATGAGGTGCTGTGTGTCGTGCAGAGGTGACTGGGCGTGTACGCTGTGCAGAAGTGATCAGGAGCCTGCGGAGACGTACGACTGTGAGAACAAACCGTCCTGTGGAGGAGTCAAAGCTCCGTACACGCTGTCCAATCAGGACCAGAGGGTGAGCTGACGCTGTCTGACCTCCGTCACATGTTTAATGTTCACTTCTTTATTTTAATTCGACATAAAGAGAAGAAGAAAATCAGTTTGTGGGAAAACAGTCATAAACTCCCTCAGTGTAACGACAGGTATCAATAATTCAAAGTTTGATCATGAAGCAGTAAAATTATTTTAATTTATTCTGTCTCTGACAGTGAAGTGATGGTTTTCAGTGACTATATGTCTGTGTGTCTGTCTGTGTATCTGTCTGTCTGTGTATCTGTCTGTCTGTGTGTGTGTGTATCTGTCTGTGTGTCTGTCTGTCTGTGTGTGTGTCTGTGTGTCTGTGTATCTGTCTGTGTGTCTGTCTGTCTGTCTGTGTGTGTGTCTGTCTGTCTGTGTGTGTGTCTGTCTGTCTGTGTGTCTGTGTGTCTGTGTGTCTGTCTGTCTGTGTGTCTGTCTGTCTGTGTGTGTGTGTGTGTGTCTGTCTGTCTGTGTGTGTCTGTCTGTCTGTCTGTGTGTCTGTGTGTCTGTCTGTCTGTCTGTGTGTCTGTCTGTCTGTGTGTCTGCCTGTGTGTCTGTGTGTCTGTCTGTCTGTGTGTCTGTCTGTCTGTCTGTGTGTGTGTGTGTGTCTGTCTGTCTGTCTGTCTGTGTGTCTGTCTGTCTGTGTGTCTGTCTGTCTGTCTGTCTGTGTGTCTGTCTGTCTGTGTGTGTCTGTGTGTCTGTCTGTGTGTCTGTGTGTCTGTGTGTCTGTGTGTCTGTGTGTCTGTGTATCTGTGTGTCTGTGTGTCTGTGTATCTGTCTGTCTGTGTGTCTGTGTGTGTGTGTGTCTGTCTGTCTGTCTGTCTGTGTGTCTGTGTGTGTGTCTGTCTGTCTGTCTGTCTGTGTGTCTGTCTGTCTGTCTGTCTGTCTGTGTGTCTGTCTGTCTGTCTGTCTGTCTGTGTGTCTGTGTGTGTGTGTGTCTGTCTGTCTGTCTGTCTGTCTGTGTGTCTGTCTGTCTGTGTGTGTGTCTGTCTGTGTGTCTGTCTGTCTGTCTGTCTGTGTGTCTGTCTGTCTGTCTGTCTGTCTGTCTGTCTGTCTGTCTGTGTGTCTGTCTGTCTGTGTATCTGTCTGTCTGTGTATCTGTCTGTCTGTGTGTCTGTCTGTGTGTCTGTCTGTCTGTCTGTCTGTGTGTCTGTCTGTCTGTGTATCTGTCTGTCTGTGTGTCTGTCTGTCTGTCTGTCTGTCTGTGTGTCTGTCTGTCTGTCTGTCTGTCTGTCTGTCTGTCTGTCTGTGTGTCTGTCTGTCTGTGTATCTGTCTGTCTGTGTATCTGTCTGTCTGTGTGTCTGTCTGTGTGTCTGTCTGTCTGTCTGTCTGTGTGTCTGTCTGTCTGTGTATCTGTCTGTCTGTGTGTCTGTCTGTTTCCTGTACAGAGGTGTGAGAAGCTGACCCTTCTGCTGTACTGTCACACCCTCAGCGCTCCGTTCCATGAACCCGTCAGCGTCCTGGTCAGTCCAACAGATTCACATTAAAGACACGTCACACTGACACAGCTGAAAAACATTCATCAGAGCAAAGCTGAAAGAATCATTTGTCATGATAATTACACGTCTCTTAGGAACACATCTACTTTTCACGCCACTGAAACATGATGTCTCGATAAAAAACAAACACTTTTTCGTGGCCCTGTCCCTGCTGGAAACACAGTGACAGGCTGCAACAACATAATAACGTTTGGTGCCTTCACTGCTGCCCGGAGGCGCAGTGATGACTCAATAAAAACAGCTGACTATGTAGTTAGTTGGTGTTGAACAGTGTCTGCAGCTCGGCAGGCATCTCTCAGGTGTCTCACCGTCCACCATCCCCTCCACCTGCCGATGACACAGTCAGCTCAGATACTGCCTCACTGATATGATTCATATGAAATATGTAAATGTATCTGTGATTTGCAGAAATGATGCCAGCGTCTTCTTCTGGTGCCACATGTATAAAATATAAAATAAATATGATATAAATGTTCAATGTTCATCAATAACTGAATGTAAAGAGTCGTGTACATGATAAATGTTTTGTTTTTATCTTCTACATCTTTTCATTTTACTGTGAATCCAAAGGAACTTATTAAAATGTTTTAGTAATAACAAAGACCTGATTTAAACCCGTGAGGCTCAAAGTGAAACAGTGTGTTTAAAGGGTTAAATCAACCTGTCTGAGACGTGTCGTCCTCGACATGTCACATGTTCCACTTTTCTGTCATAACAACATGACGAAATGAAAACAGTCTCTCCCTCACTGATCTAATAACCTCTGTGAATTCAGGCCAGAAACTACTACCAGATCATCAAGAGGCCCATCGACCTGTCGCTGATCCGCAGGAAACTGGACAAGAGCAACACGCTGCACTACTTCACCGCCGAGCAGTTTGTCGATGACGTCCTGCTGATGTTTAAAAACTGCGCTACCTTCAATTACGTGAGTGGATTTCACCGCTTTAATTTAATTACTGAGTGTAATTAAATGATTTCTGCTGCGTGGGGATCAGATCCACATGTGGCAGAGGACTGGGACACTTTTTGGTTTCATCATGTCGGACAGTCAGGGACAGACAGGGACGATCAGTCAGGGACAGACAGGGACAGACAGTCAGGGACAGACAGGGACAGACAGTCAGGGACAGTCAGGGACAGTCAGTCAGGGACAGTCAGGGACAGACAGTCAGGGACAGTCAGGGACGGACAGGGACAGACAGTCAGGGACAGACAGTCAGGGACAGACAGTCAGGGACAGTCAGTCAGGGACAGACAGTCAGGGACAGACAGGGACAGACAGTCAGGGACAGACAGTCAGGGACAGTCAGTCAGGGACAGTCAGTCAGGGACAGTCAGGGACAGACAGTCAGGGACAGTCAGGGACGGACAGGGACAGTCAGTCAGGGACAGACAGGGACAGACAGTCAGGGACAGTCAGGGACAGTCAGTCAGGGACAGACAGGGACAGTCAGTCAGGGACAGACAGTCAGGGACAGACGGTCAGGGACAGTCAGGGACGGACAGGGACAGTCAGTCAGGGACAGACAGTCAGGGACAGTCAGGGACAGTCAGTCAGGGACAGTCAGGGACGGACAGGGACAGTCAGTCAGGGACAGACAGTCAGGGACAGTCAGGGACAGTCAGTCAGGGACAGACGGTCAGGGACAGTCAGGGACGGACAGGGACAGTCAGTCAGGGACAGACAGTCAGGGACAGTCAGGGACAGTCAGTCAGGGACAGTCAGGGACAGACAGTCAGGGACAGTCAGGGACGGACAGGGACAGACAGTCAGGGACAGACAGTCAGGGACAGTCAGTCAGGGACAGTCAGGGACAGACAGTCAGGGACAGTCAGGGACGGACAGGGACAGTCAGTCAGGGACAGACAGTCAGGGACAGTCAGGGACAGTCAGTCAGGGACAGACAGTCAGGGACAGTCAGTCAGGGACAGTCAGTCAGGGACAGACAGGGACAGACAGGGACAGACAGTCAGGGACAGTCAGTCAGGGACAGTCAGGGACAGACAGTCAGGGACAGTCAGGGACAGACAGTCAGGGACAGACAGACAGGGACAGTCAGGGACAGACAGTCAGGGACAGACAGACAGGGACAGTCAGGGACAGACAGTCAGGGACAGACAGGGACAGACAGTCAGGGACAGTCAGGGACAGACAGTCAGGGACAGTCAGGGACAGTCAGGGACAGACAGTCAGGGACGGACAGGGGTTTCCGTCTGACAGGAGGTCTCTGGTGACGTCTAACAAGTCACGGCAGCAGCTGTGTGAGGACGATCTTAGACACAATGATACTTACTGAGCTAAGTGCTAACACTCACTGTGACACTGTGAAAATCAGTGGGTTGCACAAAAACCTTAAGTTAAGATTTTCTTTTAAGGTTTTCCAGGTTAAGGCTTTCTTCCAAGTTTTCTCCTTATCTTGGTCTCATGCTAAATAAATCCCTAAAGTTAGTTAAACCAGTGCACAGAAGTCTAAGGTCTCACAAGCTTTGAGGCAGATGTCATTAGATTTCAGATATTTGGACATAAATAAACCTACAAAATAAAATTTGACTCTGATGAGACGTCAGAGGATCACCAGCGTCAGACGGAGTCGTCATCTGCAGTTTAAAACTCTCAAAGCTCATTAACGCCACATCAGCAGTCTGATCTTTGTCTCGCTCCTCACAGAGAGCTGCAGAGATGCAGTCCGACCCTGATTATTGCAGAAAATAAACTCTGTGACTGGTTTTGTTCAGTAAGAAAACCTTCATAGACTAACTTCATGATTATTTTTAAGCCTAAATGCAACCGCCAGCTAACGTTAGACTAAACTACGCCACAGTCACATGACTTTGACGTCATGTCGCTCAGCTTCCAACCTCACTACAATTAAAAAATAATATAAACTGATGAATCTACATGTTGTAAAGTTTGAGTCAGAAAAGTTTGCAGGAGTGTGAGTAGAAACACGATGAGGCCGTGAGGGCGACTTGTGGCCGTTGTTAACAACCGTCTTTTTTAAGACACATAAAAGCTTCTAAATTCACAGTCAGGTATTTACTGGTGTACTTTATGTCATAGCACTAAAAAGGTCTCTTCAGCTTGTGTTAACCACAGACCTTATTTCAGACATCGAACAAAAAACACACCGACTTCAAGACAAGGGAACAGGAAGTGCTAACACATGCTAACATGCTAACTCATGTCTGGGTTTTAGGACTCCTTCCTGCAGCAGCAGCAGCAGCAGCAGCAGCAGCGCTCTGTTGTCCACCTATACAGGGCTGTGGAATAAAGAAACTGATCAGTCTGGTGTCAGAAGTTATCTCTGAATTTAAACTGAAAAAAACCTCTGAACTTTGTGATTTTATATTTCTGTCCCTCTCCACCATGCAGCCGGACTCGGAGGTGGCTCAGGCCGGTCGCAGCCTGGAGGTGTTTTTCCTGGACAAACTGAAGGAGATTTTTCCCGACCGGACGTTCCAGTCGGCGAGCCAGGACCGGACGGACAGAGCTCGCCTCCGCTGGCTCAGCAGGAAGAGGAAGGAGAACTACAGGAAGAGGAGACTCGTGTTCAAGGGGAAAAAATATTACCTGTAACTAACACCTGCAGAGACGCTCTGTATGTTGATGCCTTAAAGCTTTTTAATAGAGTTTAAAGTTTATTCTGAAAACAGGAGTTTTGTATGAAGAGAAGGACGTTCAGGGGAACTCATCAGGTTCAGTCATTTTTCATATTTCAGGTAGAAACTTATTTTTAATGGATCGATGCTGTTTAGTTTTTTAGAATAAAAAAATTTCAAATGCTAATTTCTCACATTATTTTTGATCTTCTTAAAGATGTGAATTGAAAATGTGAAATGTGAATTAAACTTTTTCCTGTTTGTCTAACGCATGTTTGAAAAAGTGCAGTTTTAGAAACGTCCTGTACGTTTGTTAATTTGTGACTTTAGTATAAATTAACTGAGGTTAAATCAGGGTCACAGTGCAGGTGTGATGCAGGAATAATATGTGGTGATATGTGCATTCAGACAAACTTGTTTTACACTTTCATAATCTACACATGGACATATTTGTTTTTTAACAAGGTCAAGTTTGTTTTTGCCTTCAGTCACTGTTAAAAAGAATCATTTAATGATTTATATGTGAAACTAAATATAAGAGTTTATAATTTTAGAGCTTTTTGGAGATTGTTCGCCGTCGATGGTGCACAGACGAACAGAATGAAGATTTCCTCAGATTTGTTAAAACCTGGGATTCATTAAGAAAAACAACCACCTGGAGCTGGAAACTACCAGAGCTGACACACAGATGGGAGCGGAGGTCGGCCGGACGGATTTTGCTTTATAGATAAAAATATACCAGTGCTTTTGTCTGCAAGTGGTTAGTGATGTCCAACCCACCAAATCATGAAGAACGCAGTGATGACTCAGGGACTGTAGAATAAAATGTAGAGACGCATGGTGCACTGACTCAAGGCTACATACAATGAAGGAGGTTGCATGTGTGCAAGTTTTTTCTTATTTTGAAAATAAAAACCAATCTTCACTTTAAGCTTCCAGATTGGAGCAGCAATATGTACATGAAATGAATGTTTGTAATTTACCCATAAACCCATGTACATGTATCAGGACAGTCTTTCAATGGATTTACAGTCAGAAGTGAAAATGCTAAAATCAAAAGCCACTGTTAGCAAGCTTTTGAAAATACCATAAACTTTGTTTTCTGAAATACAGCTTGCATTACGGAGGAACCGTGTGTAAACGACAGTGTCGTCTGCATATAAATGTATTTTTGCTTGAATGTTTTTACCAAAGCATTTATAAAAATAGAAAACATAACAGGTCCCAAGATGGAACCCTGGGGGACGCCTTTAGTTATTTCACACTGAGAATGATCTGCGAAATAATTTTGGAGCCAGTGAACAGCCTGAAGACAGAAACCAGCGTTCATTAGCTTGTTCAGGAGAAATCTGTGGTCCGCTGGATCAAATGTCTCAAAGATTCACCAGCAAAGACGTTGTTTTGTGTCCAACAGTATCATCTGTCACAGCCACAGCAGCAGTAATGGTGCTGTGTCCACCTCTAAAACCAGACTGAAAATCATTTAAAATATTTAGATCAAAGAAACAAAAAAAGTTTTAACTGTAAATTTACCTGAGATTCATGGACCTTAGCCAAAACCTAAAGTTTGAAAATGGGATGGTGATTGTTGATCTCTGAGGAGTCTCCACCTTTAAGTTAAGAGAGAACAAAGTCAGCTTCCTCAAATTAAAAATATAAGTAATGGACTCAGCAAAAATATCTGATAACTGATGAAAAGAAAAAGTCCATCGATCAGTCAAACAGAGTGAGAATGAGTACAAAGAAAAACCCACAGTTAGAAAAAGTACAGGCTGTTGGACAACATCTCATTCACCACTTCAACCTTCAGAGACTCTGAAGACGTTCAGACTCAGACTCAGTCTCAGTCTTTATTAATCCGGACATCAGGAGCAGTTTGTTTGAACAACTTGCACACAGACTGTAACACACAGTAACATGGAGACACATAAATACATGTGTAATAAAAAATAAAAAATAAATAAAATAAACAATATACAGAGGAGTTCAGTGAACAAAGGGATCTGCTGTATAAATGATAAAATGAGTTAATAGACAATCATCGATAAAAGAGATAAAGAATAAATATTAACAGGGAATAAAAGATTTTGAGTTAGTTTTATGAGCAGGTGAAACGTAACGACGGCCTGGCGGCAGCAGAGAAACTTCACCTGTCAGAAGCGTGCGTTATGTCGGCTGTGTGGTGTCAAAGGTCTGAAGTGAACAACGCTCACACTGATCAGTCTCTCTGAGAAACACTCAGACGTTCTTGCTTTGTTTCACTCATTCACTGCAGGCATGTTTGGTTACATTGGGAAAGTCCTGATCCACCTCCTGCCACCTCCTGATCCACCTCCCGATCCACCTCCTGATCCACCTCCCGATCCACCTCCTGCCACCTCCCGATCCTCCTCCTGCCACCTCCTGATCCACCTCCCGATCCTCCTCCTGCCACCTCCTGATCCACCTCCTGCCACCTCCTGATCCACCTCCCGATCCACCTCCTGCCACCTCCTGATCCACCTCCCGATCCTCCTCCTGCCACCTCCTGATCCACCTCCTGATCCACCTCCCGATCCACCTCCCGATCCACCTCCTGCCACCTCCTGATCCACCTCCCGATCCACCTCCCGATCCTCCTCCCGATCCACCTCCTGCCACCTCCCACCACCTCCCGATGCACCTCCTGCCACCTTCCGATCCACCTCCTGCCACCTTCCGATCCACCTCCTGCCACCTCCCGATCCTCCTCCCGCCACCTCCCGATCCTCCTCCCGCCACCTCCCGATCCACCTCCTGATCCTCCTCCTGCCACCTCCCGATCCACCTCCTGATCCACCTCCCGATGCACCTCCTGCCACCTCCCGATCCACCTCCTGCCACCTCCCGCCACCTCCCGATGCACCTCCTGCCACCTTCCGATCCACCTCCTGCCACCTTCCGATCCACCTCCTGCCACCTCCCGATCCTCCTCCCGCCACCTCCCGATCCTCCTCCCGCCACCTCCCGATCCACCTCCTGATCCTCCTCCTGCCACCTCCCGATCCACCTCCTGCCACCTTCCGATCCACCTCCTGCCACCTTCCGATCCACCTCCTGCCACCTCCCGATCCTCCTCCCGCCACCTCCCGATCCTCCTCCCGCCACCTCCCGATCCACCTCCTGATCCTCCTCCTGCCACCTCCCGATCCTCCTTCCGATCCACCTCCTGCCACCTCCCGATCCTCCTCCCGCCACCTCCCGATCCACCTTCCGATCCACCTCCTGCCACCTCCCGATCCTCCTCCTGCCACCTCCCGATCCACCTCCTGCCACCTCCCGATCCACCTCCCGATCCTCCTCCTGCCACCTCCCGATCCTCCTCCTGCCACCTCCCGATCCTCCTCCTGCCACCTCCCGATCCACCTCCCGATCCTCCTCCTGATCCACCTCCCGATGCACCTCCTGCCACCTCCCGATCCACCTCCCGATCCACCTCCTGCCACCTCCCGATCCACCTCCCGATGCACCTCCTGCCACCTCCCGATCCACCTCCTGCCACCTCCCGATCCACCTCCCGATGCACCTCCTGCCACCTCCCGATCCTCCTCCCGCCACCTCCTGATCCACCTCCTGCCACCTCCCGATCCACCTCCCGATCCTCCTCCTGCCACCTCCCGATCCACCTCCTGCCACCTCCCGATCCACCTCCTGCCACCTCCCGATCCACCTCCCGATCCTCCTCCTGCCACCTCCCGATCCACCTCCTGATCCTCCTCCTGCCACCTCCCGATCCTCCTCCTGCCACCTTCCGATCCTCCTCCTGCCACCTCCCGATCCACCTCCTGCCACCTCCCGATCCTCCTCCTGCCACCTCCCGATCCACCTCCTGCCACCTCCCGATCCACCTCCCGATCCTCCTCCTGCCACCTCCCGATCCTCCTCCTGCCACCTCCCGATCCACCTCCTGATCCACCTCCCGATGCACCTCCTGCCACCTCCCGATCCACCTCCTGCCACCTCCCGCCACCTCCCGATGCACCTCCTGCCACCTTCCGATCCACCTCCTGCCACCTTCCGATCCACCTCCTGCCACCTCCCGATCCTCCTCCCGCCACCTCCCGATCCACCTCCTGATCCTCCTCCTGCCACCTCCCGATCCACCTCCCGATCCTCCTCCTGCCACCTCCCGATCCACCTCCCGATGCACCTCCCGCCACCTCCTGATCCTCCTCCTGCCACCTCCCGATCCACCTCCTGCCACCTCCCGATCCTCCTCCTGCCACCTCCCGATCCACCTCCTGCCACCTCCCGATCCACCTCCCGATCCTCCTCCTGCCACCTCCCGATCCACCTCCTGATCCACCTCCTGCCACCTCCCGATCCACCTCCCGATCCACCTCCCGATCCACCTCCTGCCACCTCCCGCCACCTCCCGATGCACCTCCTGCCACCTTCCGATCCACCTCCTGCCACCTTCCGATCCACCTCCTGCCACCTCCCGATCCTCCTCCCGCCACCTCCCGATCCTCCTCCCGCCACCTCCCGATCCACCTCCTGATCCTCCTCCTGCCACCTCCCGATCCTCCTTCCGATCCACCTCCTGCCACCTCCCGATCCTCCTCCCGCCACCTCCCGATCCACCTTCCGATCCACCTCCTGCCACCTCCCGATCCTCCTCCTGCCACCTCCCGATCCTCCTCCTGCCACCTCCCGATCCACCTCCCGATCCACCTCCCGATCCACCTCCCGATGCACCTCCTGCCACCTCCCGATCCACCTCCTGCCACCTCCCGCCACCTCCCGATGCACCTCCTGCCACCTTCCGATCCACCTCCTGCCACCTTCCGATCCACCTCCTGCCACCTCCCGATCCTCCTCCCGCCACCTCCCGATCCACCTCCTGATCCTCCTCCTGCCACCTCCCGATCCACCTCCTGATCCTCCTCCTGCCACCTCCCGATCCACCTCCCGATCCTCCTCCTGCCACCTCCCGATCCACCTCCTGCCACCTCCCGATCCACCTCCCGATGCACCTCCCGATCCACCTCCTGATGCACCTCCTGCCACCTCCCGATCCACCTCCTGCCACCTCCCGATCCACCTCCCGATGCACCTCCTGCCACCTCCCGATCCACCTCCCGATCCACCTCCCGATCCACCTCCTGCTCGTCTGATTTAATGCTCTTTTTTTAATCGTTAGAAAAGATGAAATATTCAGAGAGACAGTTTGTACTAAAGATGGCAGCCGATCACTCTCACCTCTGTGGACCCGTCTGATTCTGACTGTGTCTGAATACTCAGACGTTAAATATCCCGACTGTCTTCTCCTCTTCTCTTTCTCCCTTTAATCAAATGTAGTTTGTATTTATTTTGTTAAGTGCCAGACAAGGAAGCCAGGACCCAGTTGCAGAGTTAAGTACAAAAAGTAGTTTATTCACAAAGTAGCAACAAAAAATCAGTTCACAGAAAAAATACGAGCAAACAAAGTATCAACCAAAACTCTTTCTGAGGGAAAAGTAACAACAGAAAAGGCCAAACTGAAAATCACCATAAACATGGGAAAAAGAGCAAGAACAACAGTGCAACGACAAGAGTGACAAGGCACAAAACTCACAAAACCTGGAGACCAAACACTGGAGCATAAACACGTGGCGAGAGGCAGGAGATCACTGAGAGCACGAGCGTAATACTATAGCAAGGAGAATAATCCAGCACTGGAGACAAAGAGAGTGTGGCTTAAGAAGCCGGCTAATTAGGCAGAACGAGCTGCAGGTGAGCCGGGAGCCCAGTGCTCCCGGAGATCGCCCCGCCCCTCGGCACTCACTCTGCAGGGAGAGGGAGAGAAGGATCAGATAGCAGCAAACACAGTTTCACAGAAAATCAGGACCACAACATATTTGTTATTTTTAATTACTGTTCAGGTTATTAATGTTCCTAATAAAGTTCTGAGCTGAATTCTTTTAGGTTTGTTGTTTGCTGTTCCTGACTCGTCCACCAGGGGGCGAGCTCGTCTCTCAGAGTTTGAAGCTTTTAGATTTTTTTTTTCATTAAATATAAAGATTTGAAATCACAGTGATTTTAAAGCACTACAGCGTTTTCTTTTATTGATATAACAATAAATGAAACACATTGATGTAAACTGCTGTGTCTCTGCTCTCAGTCTGCAGACGATGGTTTTGTCTCTCAGTTCTGCTCAGACGGACAAAATGAAGACAGTGAGACAATAAATGACTTTAAATATGAAACACTTTGATTCAGATCTTCTGTGTTGTTTTATTGTCGCTGCTGGAGTTTTGTGTCTTTGTGTCACTGCCGGGTGTATTCAGGTCAGACTCAGATGGACGAGTGTGTCTCTGTGTGTCTCTGTGTGTCTCTGTGTCTCTGTGTGTGTCTGTGTCTCAGTGTGTCTCAGTGTGTCTCAGTGTGTCTCAGTGTGTCTCTGTGTGTGTCTGTGTCTCAGTGTGTCTCAGTGTGTCTCAGTGTGTCTCAGTGTGTCTCTGTGTGTGTCTTCTTTCCCCTGGAGTCACATGTTCAGATCCATGTGAACTTTGAGTCATGTTAAGGTTCGTCCTCTCCGTGTTCCTTTTCCTAAACCTGACCTCTGTAACTTTATATTAATGATGTAACTGTACGTTGAGGACGTGACGTCATCCATGCGGTGCAAATTCACAGGATATCATACAAACTGTTTTTGTAACATATATGAACCTGTGAGGATACACTGACATCTCTTACACACAAGCAACACACACAGACTGTGTGCTGCTTTTCTCTCCTTTTTTGTTTGTTTGTTTGTTTGTTTTGTGTCTCTTTGTGGTTGTTTTGCCCTTTTTGGGTAGTTGTTTGTGTCTCTTCACAGTTGGTTTATGTCTGTTTATAGTTGTTTTCTGTCTCTTTACCCTTCCCTTGCATCTTTTATGGTCACATTCAGTCTCTTCCTGGTCGCCACATGTTAATTTCAGTGACATTTTGCAGGTAAAGGCCGGGGGCCCTGACACTTTGGGCCCCTGAGCATGTGCCCAGTTGTCTCCTTCAGTAATAGATCAACATTAAAACAAGAAACTTCTCACATTATAATGAGAGGTTATGCATTGATATTCTGTTGTCCTCAGGATCCTCAGACGGTCCAACTTTGAGTCCAAACTGAGCGTCTGATCATTTAATGGAGGACGTGTTTCGTTTTCTTTGGACGTCTCTCTGAATAAATCTCCTCACAGTGTCCTCGGCTGTCTGTACTAATCCTGCTGTGGATTCATCTGCTGTGTTTCTGCTGGACGCTGCTGCTGTCGTCCTCGGTGGTCTGCTCGCTGCGTGTGACTGCTGATTGTGGTTTTCACTTTTCAGCTCTTAAACATATTGAGAAGAGTTTCAGGACGTTTTGTTCTTCCAAGAGTTGACTCAGCCTCATTTGTCAAAGAGAGGAGAACATGTAGTGACTGCTGTGAGATAGCTGATGCCATTTGATCCACAGAGCTCATACTTTCATACACTTCTGTCAGAACGCTCCTCTGTGTAATATAATCCATCAGGGTTCACTCTGTGAACCAATAAAAGACTTTCAAATAGACAAAATCTGCTGCAGCCGCTGATAAAACCAGCTTTGATCTGTGTGCACGTCCAGCAGGATCTAAAAAACACTCGTCCACTGAAGGCAGACGGAGACAGATGAGAGGGAGCTTTCAGGCAAGCCAGCAGCCCTGCGGCTAATGTTAAGATAAAATGGAGGAAATTGAGCGTGAGATGTTTTCAAAGGGAGTTTATTCCCCTCCTGTGTCTTTTAAACCCGCTTCATTCAGTCCAGTAAACCTCACTCACATGTCTGCCCTCCTCTCTGTGTTGTAATGTGCAGATGTTTCATTGAAGAACATCAAACAGACGTCTCATGTAGGTCCGCTTTGCCTGCCTGTCAGCCTGCCTGTCTGTCTGTTTGTCTGCCTGTCTGTCTGAACCTGGTGAATCACAGAGGAAGAAGCCTCAGCACTCGTCTTTGAGATAAAACCTGTGTCCAATGGTTGTTTTTTTTGTTTTGTTTTGTTTTTTTGGGCATTTTTTGCCTTTAATTGATAGGAAAGTGAAGTGTGAAAGGGGGAGAGAGAGAGGGAGAGACATTCAGCAAAGGGCCACAGGCTGGAGTCGAACCCAGGCCGCGGCGGCCAGAAGCATGTTGAAAATACCTCGCCCAAATTTGGGATTCAGACTTGAGAAGACGAAGAAGAAGAAGAAGAAGAAGAAGAATGAAGAGTGTCTTCTGCGTCTGCACTTCATCAGTCCAGCCCTTCACGCTGACGACACTGTTTTAGTTCAGTAACATGTTCAAGATGTTTTAATGAAGGAGCGAATGACTCCTGATGACCTCACAGACTCCGGACAGTAAAGGGCCATCACAAGCTTTAGATTTAAAAGGTGTAAATTTAAAACATGAAAGTCGTGTTAACTCAGACTTGTTGGAACAATGAGAGAGTGAGACGTCTGTCGACATGATCGACAGCTGACAGCTCACGCCAGAGAGGCTGTTTGAAAGAGGCTGAAGATTTGAATCATGTTCTCCATAAACCCTCTCATTTCCTGTAACAAAATCATAAGTTCCTGAAAAAGATAAAAAGGCCTCATTGTAATTTTTCCATGTGTTCACTCCCTCCATCATCGTCCCTCTGTCAGCTGCTGCAGAAACTCAAAGTTTTTACACATTTTACACGAGAGGATCAGAACTGGTTTTGTAGGATAAAGAAAACCAGAATTCCTTCAAAAAATTGAAACTGTACAGAAAAACATGGCGTTAAGATTCAAGGTGTCCTCATACGATAAATTGTATGATATCCTATGAATGAGTGTCCCATGAATGGCATCAGATACTTTAACGTAAAGTTACAGAGGTTAGGTTTAAGGAACAGAAACATGGTGAAGACAAACCTTAACATGACTCTGAGTTCACTTGGTTTGGTGCGTTTCGTAGGACAAAGTACAAACAGTGCAAGAACAGCCTGAGAGTTGGTGTCACTGCACAGCCTCATTGCCAGAAGAAACTATTAACATTATATGTTACTGCAAACCACTGATACATTACATCTGTAAGGTTTGTATCTAAAAGTGCACAGAGGCTAAGACAGGTGTGTCTCTCCTCCAGGTACCTGTGAGGCGTCTAGCAGCAGCCTTCTGACCCAGCTGGAGGCGGGGCAGAGAGGACTGACTGATACCAGTGTACAGAGTATTGGAAATATACTCCTTAAACTGTGTGTTAACACGTGATGTGGTAGCTGGGCATTCATCCACAGTGGGACTCTGATTAAGGAGTTGACACAAAGGCAGAGAGCGGTTTGTTAGCTTTATGTAGGCACTTCAGAGAAGGGTACAAAGGTACATGGACATATGCGTATGTGTGGTCTCTGAAATACAAACAGAAATATACATATATATACACAAAACCATGTATGGTTTCATAAATGTCTGTAATTTACTAAACTTAACTAAATAATAACTTAATGTACTCCACAGATACATTAATCATACATTTATCATTTAGACACAGCACTACTGTATAAATGTGTAACAGTCACATAAGTTAGCTGCATTTCACTTCTGACATCATTCCAAGGCAGTAGGTTAGCTTAACAGGCCCTAACAAGCAGAAACGTTAGCTCGCTAAACACAAAGAAATTATCTCCAGCCATGTCAATATTCCTAACATAAAACAACAAGATGGACACGTGAAGCATAAATAACTGAAAGGAAATAACTTAGAAGATGTGCTTACATCCGTCACGAGCGCACACCGTATGTCCTCACTCCTTCCTCTGCCTGCAGCATGTGGCACTGAGCTAACTATGCAGGCAACGGCTCCTCCTGCTGGCCACACAGAGGGCAGCAACTAACACTCCTGAGGGAATTCTGCACACAGAGAGTTACAGTAGTCTAAACAGGAGGAGATCAAAGTGTGAGTGACTCTCTGCAGCTTTGGCTTTTACTACTGCATTTATTTGTTTGTCAAACTTAAAGGTGGAGTCAAATATCAGGCCAAGATTTTAGACATGGGGTTGAACATCGCTGGAGAGGCTGCTGAGCTGGTCAGAAATCCCTCGGATGGCGTCCGAGAGGACGAAGATGACAACTTCTGATCTGACCTCATTGAGGCCGTATATAAGACTGACAAAACTGGACCTGTTGTCAGGTTTTACAGGGTGAGACAGTTGTGTGTCGTCAGGTTTTAGAGGGTGAGACAGCTGTGTGTCGTCAGCACAGGAGTGTTTTATTTTCTGATAATTTGGCCGAGAGAAAGCATGTACAACGAAAAGAGACTGGGACCTAAGATACAGCCTTGAGGGACCCCACAGGAAAGAGCGGCTGTAGAACTAAACTACACAGGACACATCAGAGGCACATGTATGAATGAATGAATGAATGAATGAATCAGTCAATCAATCAATCAATCAATGACTCGTTAATCTTTGTGTCTGGTTGTTTCAACATGGCGCACACTGATGTATTGAAACATACATGTACAGAATAAAGAGTGTGGGAGGACAAACAGGAGACAGGACATCCAGATTCTGCTAATGACTGTTTTTCGCTTAGTTTTCTCCAGTAAATTTCAGGCTCCAGACTCCAGCGACGGCCAGTAACCATTAACCTCTGAAACAGCGTCTCCTGTCACAGTCATGATGAAACCTCCAACAGGACTGTTCTCATGTCACACACGCTGGATCATCTCAAAAACCCTCAGACAGCGTCCTGCTGCAGACGTTACGTCATCATGCTGTGCCCTTTGATGCTCATTTGTGTGTGTGTGTGTGTGTGTGTGTGTGTGTGTGCAGTTTTGTCGGCACATGACGTTGTCCCATGTGAAATCCTCCGTGCGGTCACGTGTTGATCAGCTCAGAGAAATCCTCTCAGCCTGATAAAAGCCGCCATAGACGGATAGACGGCTGCGGGCCTGACGCTGTGTGCAAATTCCTCCTGAACATCACAGACGCTCACTGAGAAGTTGTGATGATGAGGAGCACGAGAGGAAGAGTGATTTTATAAAAGTTCTTGTAATTTTGGGGCGTATTGTTTTTCTGCAGCTGACTGAGATCATGAAGCTCCAGTGTTTCCAGTCTGATTCAAATTCTTCCTTCACTGCTCTGAGATCAGCTGTGATTGGGTCTAACATGTTTTCCCAATATGAAATATTAATCTGTCTGTTTTCCAGTTTTCCGCCGCGCTCTGATGAGCGAGTCGAAGAATTTAAGTGACGTGTTTTTGGTGATTTCAGTCCTCGTCTGAACTCAAAACATGGTCCCAATTATTTCCCCTCACGCAGGCTGATTGTCAGAGTATATGATATCTAAACATGGCTGAATGGAAAGAGCCTCATTCTGGTAAACATTTTAAAAGCTCGTCCAGTGTGCGTGCTGAGCTTTATGAACAGCTTCAGACTCACGTAATGTGGTCCGCCTGTTTTCATTTCATCAGCTTTTGCTTTACAGTATTTAAAGATCCATGATCCTAAAGTCAACACAAGCAGAGCCGAAGTCCTAAAAAGGAGGTTTGGAAACATTTTCTCATCCTCACGCTGACTGACAGATTTCTTGATGCTACACTATTGACACTAACATGTTGAATCATGTGCTGAGTTTTTAAAGACTTGTTTAAATTAGTAATGTTTGAAAGGAAACCCTGAATTTTGGGGTTTTCAGTCCAACTATTATCCTTCTAAAGAAACTATGTAAACAGACTAAACAACCCAAAGTTAAGGCTCAAAGCAGCCTTTGGATTCTTTTTGTAAAACACCGTTAACACTGAGACAAGTGCAGCCAGCTCGTGACGGCCGCTCTGAGGTGCACACGTTTTGGACACAAACAGATTAAAGACAAAATGAAGGCAGTTTGGAGATGAGCCCAAAGTGCCCGGCGTGCAGGAGGGTCAGCGGGGACGAAAATGTGGTTTGAGTCTAAAGAATATTCATTTTGTTGGCCGACGTTAGCGGCTGTGAAATCGAAGCTACTGCAAGATGATTTATTGGCAGCATGTGCCACAGTTTGTGAGGCGGCTGATGCTGAAGGAAACAGATCGCTGGTCTGAATCGATTCAGTTTGATGCTGTGATCAGTGGTTTCAGTGCTGGATGTCGACACGGCGCTCTGAGCTTCAGCTTTTACTGCATCAGTCTGCTGAGCTGCGACTGTTTGGTTCATTAATACGAAACCAAAATCATCCAAATGTTTTCCTCATCATATCTCTGACTTTCTCTTCATGAAAATACATCGATTCAATTTGAATAAAATGATTTTCCTTGAAGCTGGAATATTATTAACAGTCAGAGAGAATTTTCCAGATCTTATCACAAAGAGGTCGACGATGACTCCAAATGACAAAGACGCAACATATGGAAACTCAATACTGTCGAGAAACAAATGAAAAAAACATATGAAAAGTTGTAAATGATAAAAAATACTCACCTGAATTTGTAATTATGGGGAGTTAAGTTATAATTTTGTGCAGGACTTTGAGACTGGTGTTCGCATCCTGAGTGCGACACGTGGTTAAATAAGCGCAGCAGGTTTCAGTGTAATATTGATTTAAACTCGCTTTGTTCTTCCGCACTCTTTACTTTATTCTACGGCAGTTGCCGGGACAACCGGTCTCACTCTGAAGTCATCGAATATTGGTGTTTGGTCGGTGACTTCTGGTGTCAGAGAAAAAAAGCCATCCTTTCAAGTTGTTTTGATATGGGGTCCGTCGCTGTTATTGTTTAAACGGCCTCAGAGGGAAACACTTTGGGACAACAACACAAGTTGCGGAGGCAAAAGTCCAAGTCCAAGGAAGCCAGTGTTCACTTACTGTAAGATTGTAAGGCCAAACCCTGTTCTTTTTTCCTAAACCCAACCACATGTGTGTGTTGGCTAACCTTAACCACGTGGAAAAAAACCTCAGTTGGCAGTGTTGTACCGTCGTAGTGCTTTTATTTTGAAAGAGACTGTATCAAACTGTACATTTCCTGTGAAAACAGAAGTGTATTTTGAAAACAGACAATGCATGTAACAGGCTGAAGTTGACACGGCGTCCCAGAACGTCAACAACCAACACACCCAGGGTACCTTGGACGTCATATGTGGACGTGGAAAGTCCATGACCAAACGTGGACATGTGACGAGGTCACAGTGAGGATGTGACGGCCTGGAGCGTCAACAAAGGTGCCTCTGTATGGCGCTGTCTGATGCCGATGGGCCACTGATCAAGCCTTGGTATCTGACGAGGTGGGAGTGAGGCCGGGTTGTATCAGGACGAGGGGCGGAGCTTTGGAGAAGTGAGGGGTGGATCTGACTGAGAACCGGAGGCCAGTGCTGCGGCAGAAACCTGTCAATCATAAGTTAATCACGCCCTAAAGCATATCCTGCTTTATCGTCTTTTTTACTCCAGATGAGACCAAAGTTTACTAAATGAACATCATGATGTGTTGAAGAAGAACTGAAAGTGAAATTCACTGAGTTAACAAGACAAGTCAGAGGTCGGGTCATTTTCTCGTAGTCCTCTGTACTGTCGCACTTCTTTCTGCAGCCGGTGGAGTCGCCCCCTGCTGGCCATCAGGGAGAACACAGGTTTAAGACACTTTTCAGAGCAGGTGAGATCACCTCTGCGCTCTCTGTGAACTTTGCGAGATGCGTTCATGAAAAACATTTTGTTTTGTCTCTAAAACATAATTTCTGAGTTTCATTAGTGAGCTCATTTATATCTGTCATGTGTTCCTGTCTGTCTCCTCTCTGTGACATCACAGTATGAAGAATTACACTGGTCTGTAGGTGTCAGCTGATTACAGTCAGAGTCGAAACAACAACACAGGTTCAGTCAGCCGTGACCTCTGAGTGACCTCTGTGTAGGAGGGGCGGAGGCAGAGAGGAGAGATATATGAGCAGAGGAGGAAAGGAAGGAAAACAGACAGAGGAGAGACAGAGAGAGAAAACAGAGAGAATAACAGAGCAGAGGAGGAGGGAGCGCTTGTTTTCCCTCCTCTCCCTCTGTCGAGCTTCATAAACCTATACCAGCCCTGTGAGGAGGAGGAGGAGGAGGAGGAGGAGGAGGAGGAGAGGGGGCAGTCCTGTCCTTCGTCCAGCCTGGACCGTACAGAGACTTCAGTCTGCAGACGTTCACACAGAGACCAGACACAGAGACCAGACACAGACACCAGACGGAGGCCAGCAGCATGAACGACATCAAACTGGCTCTGCTGGGGAGTCAGGGGGCTGGGAAATCAGGTGAGAGGCTGCAGAGGAGGTTCATTTATCTCACAACAGATTCTACTGAGAGAATAAACCTGTTTACTGTGTCTCTTTTTCTGTCATAGTGTTTTAAAGTGATGATAATTTATGGTGCAGAATGAATCCACTCACTATCTGCATTCACTCAGATACTGCTTTGATGCTTTGCTTGAATGTTTCCATTTATGCTTCTTTATACTTTGGACGTCTGCAGATTTATATTGTTTATAGGCTATAAAATATAAATCAACAAAAACATTCTGATGTTTGTTTGTAGATGAAACAAACAGTTTGTAAAGTGGGTGAAATAATCTCCACCTTCAGCAGCTGCAGCATCGGTGCAGTCATGATTATAATCCACTGATATTATAAAGAATATATTCTGCATCATGTGTTCTTTGACTGTCGGTGCTTTAAGTGTATTTTAATGTTGATACTTTTGAACCTTTACTTAAGTACAATTTTAAATGCAGGACTTTTACTTTCATCAGAATTCGGTTACTTTTAAGAAATGAGTTCTTCTTCCACAGATAAATAAATCACAGTTTTAGGCTCCAGAAGCTTTTTCATTCAGCACATTAAAACAGTTTCAGACTCGTCAACATTTATTTGAGTAAAAATACCTGAACAGGTGGTGAATAAGTGAAGCTGACTGTCAGAAAACTCTTCAAATAACTTTCATATAACATCTTAATGATGAGTTTCCTGTTGAACAGAACCTGAAAAGCTGGCGGGCGTCACACGTCAGGGCCCCAACTAACAATTAGATTATTATAATTACTGATGAATCTGTTGGTCAACAAGACATCAGAGTTTAAGGGAGAAGCTAAATTATATTATTTTATACATATATTTAATTTACAACAATGTAAAAGTGTGTGTGAATGTGCCAACGTGACGTGGTGTAAAAGTTCTCTGAGTGGTCGGCAGACGTGGAAGGATCTGTACAGGTGCAGTTCATTTACCTGTGTCTTAACTTCACACTTTAAAACTGATCCCTATATCAATCAATCAATCAATCAATTTTATTTATAAAGCCCAATATCACAAATCACAATTTGCCTCACAGGGCTTTACAGCATACGACATCCCTCTGTCCTTATGACCCTCACAGCAGATCAGGAAAAACTCCCCCAAAAAAACCCTTTAACGGGGAAATACATTTCTTTTCTCCAGACACCTGTCCGTCACCTCTCTGCTCCCGTCATTTCCATCTCTCTGGACTCTGGATTTTGTTTTCGGAGCCCCTGATCATTGGTGAAGCGTTCAGACTCAGTCCTAAGTGCTGCGTCATAGACAGCTGGATCTGCTTTAGTTTCATGAAGACGTGTCACGTCTCATCCACGAGGCTTCCTCAGCTCTAACAGACTGGTGCAGAGCTGCAGGATTGAACCTCTGTGTGGGTGTGAACCCTGACAGAGTCACTGAGGTCACCTGTGAGTCGCTGACCCACCTGTCCATCATGTGTGTCGTCAGGGTCAGATGGGTCCAGGTGAGAGTTGTTCAGAATGATCCTGAGTCTCAAACTGAAACGCAGGTGGTTTGAAATGTGTTTTAATAATAGATCTAAATCTATTTATCATGTAAATATAATAACTTGTACTATCAGTGATTTAAGTCAGTGGGTAAACTTTTGTTCTTGATCTCAGTTAAAGATCAACCACAGAACTTTTCATGTGCATGGGGCCCACAGAGCAGGCGCGTTAGAGACTTAGTGCAGCTGAGCAGTGGACTTCCTGTTTAACGCTCCACTTACTTGAGTGGTGATTAAATATTTAAATCATGACGTCTCTTTCCCAATGTAAGTCTCTGGGAAAAAGTCTTTTGGGCCCACGGGGCACCTGACAGAAGTTACTGTGCCACTGTTTGGCCACCACAGAAACTGTCTCCAAAGCCCAGCACTCCTCCTGCAGGCCTGGGTTCATTTATAGACACTGCGTATGCACAAAACAAGGCCTGAAAGAGGTGCATGCCACTTCACACAGAAGTTGTGATCTATAAAAACAGACTTGATGGGAGAAACTTTGACCCATGTCGACCAATGGTGAGGTTGAAGCCTGACTGTGGAAATTATAGAATATGTTTTCATTTTTGGCTGATTTTCAGGTTAAAACACTGGAGCTTTTATTTTCACTGGCCTTTGGTGGCATGTTACATAACTGGCTCCATTCACTGAGACTGAACTGAAATAAAGACATTATTAATGCCTTCAGAGAGTCTCAGCCTTTGTTAGAGTAAAGCTAATCTGTCACGGTGCTGATTTCTGGTTGGTAAACAGGTCGTACACTGAGGAGTCGGTCCCTTCAGCTGAGCTTCAGTTCCTGCTGCTGGTTTGGTTTATGTTGTAATGAAGCTGTTTCCTGTGGCTGAGCTGTACTGCACCGACATTTGGAGCCACTCACTCTGTTCACATCAGTAATATCTGAAAAAGATCCGTGTTTGAGGCTGAAAACTGCAGCAGCTTATTTCGCAGCAGTTGATGTGATCGTACGGTAAATCTGCACCGTGAGGCACATTCCACATTTTATTTTTAACCTGCAGTGAAAACTGTTGTTGAGGCAGAGGAGGTGTTTGTGTTTCACTGTTCAGTCTCTGAGCTCCTGGTTCGGACTGACCGTCTCTGTGTTCCTGGTTCGGACTGACCGTCTCTGTGCTCCTGGTTCGGACTGACCGACTCTGAGCTCCTGGTTTGGAATGACCGACTCTGAGCTCCTGGTTTGGACTGACCGTCTCTGAGCTCCTGGTTCGGACTGACCGTCTCTGTGACTGACCGTCTCTGAGCTCCTGGTTTGGATTGACCGTCTCTGTGTTCCTGGTTCAGACTGACCGACTCTGAGCTCCTGGTTTGGACTGACCGTCTCTGTGACTGACCGTCTCTGAGCTCCTGGTTTGGATTGACCGTCTCTGTGTTCCTGGTTCAGACTGACCGACTCTGAGCTCCTGGTTCGGACTGACCGTCTCTGTGACTGACCGTCTCTGAGTTCCTGGTTCGGACTGACCGTCTCTGTGCTCCTGGTTCGGACTGACCGACTCTGAGCTCCTGGTTTGGAATGACCGACTCTGAGCTCCTGGTTTGGACTGACCGTCTCTGAGCTCCTGGTTCGGACTGACCGTCTCTGTGACTGACCGTCTCTGAGCTCCTGGTTTGGATTGACCGTCTCTGTGTTCCTGGTTCAGACTGACCGACTCTGAGCTCCTGGTTCGGACTGACCGTCTCTGTGACTGACCGACTCTGAGCTCCTGGTTTGGACTGACCGACTCTGAGCTCCTGGTTCGGACTGACCGTCTCTGTGTTCCTGGTTCGGACTGACTGTCTCTGAGCTCCTGGTTCGGACTGACCGTCTCTGAGCTCCTGGTTCGGACTGACCGACTCTGAGCTCCCGGTTTGGACTGACTGTCTCTGAGCTCCTGGTTTGGACTGACCATCTCTGTGACTGACCATCTCTGAGCTCCTGGTTTGGACTGACCGACTCTGAGCTCCTGGTTCGGACTGACCGTCTCTGTGTTCCTGGTTCGGACTGACTGTCTCTGAGCTCCTGGTTCGGACTGACCGACTCTGAGCTCCTGGTTTGGACTGACTGTCTCTGAGCTCCTGGTTTGGACTGACCATCTCTGTGACTGACCATCTCTGTGCTCCTGGTTTGGACTGACCGTCTCTGTGACTGACCGTCTCTGAGCTCCTGGTTCGGACTGACCGACTCTGAGCTCCTGGTTTGGACTGACTGTCTCTGAGCTCCTGGTTTGGACTGACCATCTCTGTGACTGACCATCTCTGAGCTCCTGGTTTGGACTGACCATCTCTGTGACTGACCATCTCTGTGCTCCTGGTTTGGACTGACCGTCTCTGTGACTGACCATCTCTGAGCTCCTGGTTTGGACTGACCATCTCTGTGACTGACCGTCTCTGAGCTCCTGGTTTGGACTGACCATCTCTGTGACTGACCGTCTCTGAGCTCCTGGTTTGGACTGACCATCTCTGTGACTGACCATCTCTGAGCTCCTGGTTTGGACTGACCGTCTCTGTGTTCCTGGTTCAGACTGACCGACTCTGAGCTCCTGGTTCGGACTGACCGTCTCTGTGACTGACCGTCTCTGAGCTCCTGGTTCAGACTGACCGACTCTGAGCTCCTGGTTTGGATTGACTGTCTCTGAGCTGCATTCAAGCTTCATAACACAATGGGATGTTTCTGTTCTGGCTGTCTGGCAGTGAAGCAGAGCTGTTACTGTGGACGTTGTGTGTGTATGTGTGTGTGTGTGTGTGTGTGTGTGTGTGTGTGTGTGTGTCTGTGTCCATTTATTATGTTTTTCTGCTTGTTGCTTTAAATGCATGCGTCTCATTGTCTTGTTTTGTTCTCTTAATTAACTGTTAATGTAAAAAGGAAGCAGAAGAACTGCTGCTGTGACTTTAAGTTTGCATTTTCCAGAATGTAATAATAATAACAATAATAATAATAATAATAATAATAATGATACATTTTATTTATAATGTCCTTTTCATCATAAGATCTCAAAGTGCTACAGGTTAAAAACAAAGAAAGATAAAAAAAAAAAAAAAAAGAATGTTTGTGATGGACTGGAGGATGATTGGTAGAGTGAGAGGGAAGTATGGACCTGCTGCAGGCTTTGATTTTCAGATTGAAAAAGAAATACATAAAAGTTTCCCCCTGCACCTTTAGCCACACTGTTTGGGCTGGTTGTCCCAGGTAGACTGAAGGACAGGTATGAATACAATAACGTTTATTTGTTTAAGAAGGGACAGTGTACATCAATAAACATTCCTTTTAAAGAGAAGAAAAAAGAAAATGTAGATGCACCCAACTGCAGCCAGGGGCTGATTTACATTGGTAGTCCCCCCAGTGAAGCTCAGGTTGTCTCTCTGTCCACACAGTCTGAGAAGCTCCCAGTGTTTGATTTGTGACTGAATGAATCAGGTCATGTTTTACATTCGGAGAAAATCAGATGTCAAACAAAGACAAACTTGTTAAGAAAATCTGGCAACAACTTGTTAGTTTGATTGAAGAATTAAAGTGAATGGCTGATGGTTTCACAGGTGAACTGTGTCATTATATCACATGACAGGACTCTGGAACCTGTGGGATAATTTATGTGTCTTCTTTTATCCTTTTCTGTCTTAAGTTTTGCTTTGTGTTTTTTCTGTTGCTGTGTTTCTTTACACTGCTTTGCAAATATCACTAAACACACGTTTGAAAATTAAATAAAATTCAGACCGACTCTAAGAAGCAGAAACAGAAACAGTCATTATGTTTCTCACTCAGCGTGATCTGCAGACAGACGTAAAAAACACCGACCTGTTTGTTGCCTTCCAAACCTTTTATACCTGCTGTCACCTGCTGTCTGCGGCCAATCAGGGAGGATCTCTAGATTAATAATCTGTGACCCAGGTGGAATCAATCCATCCTCATTAAGAGCTGAATAGTTTTCTTTGACAAAAAATACTGATCAAATATTCCTCTGTCTCTCCAGAGGTAAAACCAAACAAACATAATGTTAGTGAAGCTGATAAACAAGTAAACATTTCCTTCTTTGCAACAAACAAACATTACAGCAGAATAAAATAGACCCACAGACACATTTTAAAGGAAAGGTGCATTTCTTTATCTTTTTTAACAAAATGTTTTTTCAAATTTGAATTATACAGTCACTATTCAGAGTTCAGTAAATAAACATACAAATGATAAATCATGAAACGTGTAAAAAAAAAGCTCCAAAAAATAACTTAATGGAATAAAATAAACAAAAATAAAAATACAGTAAAATAAACAGATCAGTTTGGGCCAATTTATAATGAAATCAGTGCAGCACTTTTGGTAATCTGAAATAATTACAGGAGCCTGAAGATTTAAAAACGTGTTTGTCTTTTTGTGGAGTTTGCTTTTATGTTTTCATGAACCTGTCGGCTAGGAGGCAGCCGTTTGGGCCAAGATAAAGTTCTCATGCTTTGCCACCGATAAATAAGAAGATATGCAGCAAGTAAACTTTTCTCTTATCTACAGCTCCATCAGGGATTGCTCCCAAAATATAACACACTGGGTCTAATGATGTCCAACATGGCCAGGGTTACACTCGTTACTTCACCTCCCAAAGGACCATCTGAATGTCAGTCACATGTCTGGTGAACACAGAGTCAAACACCTGAGGAAACTCTTGATAACTGAAGTCACTGGGGACCACTGAGACTTTGACTAAACTGAGTTCTGTCAGAGTTTGTAAACTGATGTTTTGATGTAGTTCAGCTGTTTTTGTGACCGACTTCACTTCATCAAGAATGTCCTCCCTTTCTAGATTCTTCACTTAGTGAATCACTGATGTACACATGGTCACTGAGGTACTCCTTTAACACAAGCACCAAACACAAGTGAACGAGTGTTTCTCAAACATCAAAACTTGTATAAATGTTGATCATCTGAGAGAGAGGGAATGTGCACCTTCCTCTCAGTGTACCAACATTGACTTAAGGAAATTACATTCTGGGATGGAGACAGTACGCTCCGTATGCCAGCATGCATGAGTAGCTTTTTAGGCCATATCCATATTTGTGTGTCTCTTACTGTAACCTCTGTACAACCTCTGTATAATCTCTGTACAACCTCTGTATAACCTCTGTATTACCCCGTCAGAGGCCCGTGACCACAGCTTGAGCCCATAATAGAAACTGATTGTCTGTGGGGCCAAAACTCATGTGTTTTATGTGTAGCTGTGAGTGTGGAGGCGAAGCACAGGAGGAAATAAATCCATTCATCGTGCCAAATATGCTCACAGACCTTCCAGCAAAGCCAAACAGCCTCTTTCATGAGAGGCTACAGTTTCAGCGCTGCAGTCTGAGAGGCTGCTGCACAGCGCTGCGCCTGCAGGAGTGAATGAAGGGTCATTTAACCCTCGCTGCTGCCACCTGTGAGAGATGAGAGTGTTGCGATGCCATGACTCATTCTGTCTGTTTCCTCCAGCTGTCCTCGTACGCTTTCTGACCAGACGCTTCATCGGTGAATATGCCTCTAATGCCAGTAAGTGTTTCCACATCTGCTGACAGTGGAATGTGATGAGAGTTTTTGGTCCTGCAGAGTTTATCTCCACACGTCAGGGATGTTGTTATCTCATCACTTAGTGCTTTAATTTCACCTAAGCATTCATAAGATTAATGATCCAGAATATAATTACAGCTGTGAAAAGATTTAAACAGTAAATTATATATTTCAGCTTCTTGTGGTGCACGTCTGTCTCTCTTTCATGATTTTATCTAATTAAAGCATAACGCTGAGGCAGTCAACCAGCACTTGGGCAGTAATTTTCACCAATGACAAAAGCTGTCCTTTCACATCGGCAGGACACGCAGCCATCTCCCGTTATTGTTTAATGGTGCCCGGTGGTTGTTGGCTAAACGTAACCATGTGTGTGTGTTGGCTAAACGTAACCATGTGTGTGGGTTGGCTAAACGTAACCACGTGTGTGTGTGTTGGCTAAACGTAACCATGTGTGTGTGTTGGCTAAACGTAACCACGTGTGTGTGTGTGTTGGCTAAACGTAACCACGTGTGTGTGTGTTGGCTAAACGTAACCACGTGTGTGTGTTGGCTAAACGTAACCACGTGTGTGTCGGCTAAACGTAACCATGTGTGTGTGTTGGCTAAACATAACCACGTGTGTGTCGGCTAAACGTAACCATGTGTGTGTGTTGGCTAAACGTATCCACGTGTGTGTGTTGGCTAAACGTAACCACGTGTGTGTGTGTTGGCTAAACGTAACCACGTGTGTGTGTTGGCTAAACGTAACCACGTGTGTGTGTTGGCTAAACGTAACCACGTGTGTGTGTTGGCTAAACATAACCACGTGTGTGTGTGTGTTGGCTAAACGTAACCGTGTGTGTGTGTTGGCTAAACGTAACCACGTGTGTGTGTGTTGGCTAAACGTAACCACGTGTGTGTGTTGGCTAAACGTAACCACGTGTGTGTGTGTTGGCTAAACGTAACCACGTGTGTGTGTGTTGGCTAAACGTAACCACGTGTGTGTGTTGACTAAACGTAACCAAGTGCGTCAGTTGGTGGTGTTGTACTGACCTAGTGCTTTTATTTTGAAAGAGACTGTATCAAACTGTACATTTCCTGTGAAAACAGAAGTGTATTTTGAAAACAGACAATGCATGTAACAGGCTGAAGTTGACACGGCGTCCCAGAACGTCAACAACCAACACACCCAGGGTACCTTGGACGTCATATGTGGACGTGGAAAGTCCATGACCAGACGTGGACATGTGACGAGTTTGTCACCTTTCTCAATACACAGTCATTTACTCAATGCTAATACAAAATATTGATCAGTTCAGCTCTGCAAAATAAACTGAGTCCAACTTTAGAGACGGGAGTGAAAAAGGTCTCAACAAAACACATGACAGAAGCAAATCAACTTGAATGTCACACAATGCGAAATATACAGAGAGATTTATATTTTACACCATCAGTCAGTATTTTATCAGTGTTCTTAATTTATGTTTCTGTTTCTGATCCCTGTCACAGACTCTCTGTACCATAAAAGGCTGTCGATCGACGGCAGGCAGCTGAATCTGGAGGTGTTTGACCCCTGCTCTCAGGTACAACTCATCACTAACACACTTACTAACTGATCCAAACATTCAGATGCTTAACTGTAGAGAAAAGCAGAGCAGCAGTAGAATAAAAACTTTCCTGTTTATGTTTTTGGTTTCCTCCTACGTTTCAGCCATGAGCTGTCTATCCATATGGAAGTTACATTTCATACTCCAGCATTTTATTTGACTTATGACAGTCATTAGCTTCAGGTACGGCAAAGTCACTGCTGCAAAAACATGTCAATAAATCATCAGAAAACCAAAATGTCACAAACAGAAACTCTTCTGTTTTTAGCTTGATGTTTAAATGTATATTCAGAGGTTGGAAAAGTTTTTGAAGCTGAAGCAGGAAAGATGTTTGTGGATCCATCAAAGATCTTTCAGCTGAGGTGAAAATATGATCATTATTAAAGTATTTTACTGAACAACACTACAGTCATGTCAGTTTTCAGTCCCTGACCTTGAATGAATCCCACTCAGACAGTAACCTCTGTGTCAGCACATGTACGATCTGTACGGCACGTTAAAGTTAAACCCAGCAGGTTTATGAGAGTGTCCTGAGGCGATGTGTATCTTTGAAGAACAGATCCATATAACCTGCGTACCTCTCCTTCAGCCGGACCAAAGAGGTGAGAGGCCTTTTACTGCACAGTTTGTATTTTATTGGAAAACTCAGCAGAACAAGAGACGCTCATTGTCTTTGCTGGTTACACTCACTGTAAAGCCGTCCTTTCATGAGTCGATGTCCTGACCTGCACTGCAGAAAGAAACCATGGTCAGTAAAGAGAAAGGGATAAGTGAGTTTTTACAGACATGTCCTCGGGCCTCGTGTCGCTCCTACGCTGTTTATTTCTCCTCAAGGTCACTCAGACGTCCTCCCCTTGCTCTGCAGCTGCTGTTGGTCACAGTAGAAATAGCTCTGACAGAAGGACAACAGTAACACACAGTGGTGTATTTATAGGATCAGGTGTAATGAGGACTGTGAGAAATCCCACTGTGAATAACTTTCTAATATGTCGTTAATGAAACATAAATACAGCTCAACCTGACAAAGAGTCCGTAGAGAAAGTAACGAATGAGACGGAGATGAAGTCTGTTATTTTCTACATCAGGACACATTGCTGTGACGTGTCGTGACAATCTGCCACTGAAAACATGTGATCCACTGTGATCAGTTGAGTTCTTACAGCTATTTTAGATTTACTTTTAGTCTTGAGAAAAAAATGTTTATTAGTTTTAGTCACATTTTAGTCATTATTATTCACAGTTTTAGTCGACGAAAATTCAAAACATTTTAGTCAACTTTTAGTCATGATTAATAATAATTAATAATTCATGTGTCAGAAATAAGAATCAAGGTGAATTAAGGCATAAAAATTTCATTTAGACAAATAATGTGTGCAGACTTCCAAACTGTCATGTCTCCAGCAGTGTTTGACAGGTTTAAGGGCTAATTTACGAGCACAAAATCATAAAACATTTGATTCAATGTTGTAAAGTAAAGAAATCTGAAAACTTCCAAGGGTTGTGAAGACTTTATAGGCACTGTATATACTGTGATATAAATGAGTACAGATAAAGACACATTTTACTCGTATGATACTCATAGTCATAAAAAGTACATTATCTGTATTGGCATACTTGGCTTAAACCTGTTGTATATAATACCTTACATTTGGAACTTTACACAGTTTGTTTTTCTTTGAGTCAAATAAATTAATATGATATTTTGGGGTCAAGTCAAATTGAGTTTTATTTAATCAAACCAGAGCTGACAGGGACCGAAACTACTAAACTGTCAATGAACCAATGATGCCTGTCGATCTGAAGCTGTTAATTAGTTAACATCCACTAAAAGTAAAGAACATTTACTTCGACTAATTCTCTCTGGTTGAATCTGTCCCAGTAAAAACAAGTAAATGGACCTGCACTCGTACAGCTCCTTTCTAGTCTTCATACCACTCAAAGCCCTTTTACATTACATGTCACATTCACCCATTCACAGTCACACACTGGTGGCCCAGGCCTCCGTGCATGGTGCCACCTGCTACTCATTCACACACACTCACACACTGATGGAGCAGCCATCAGGAGCCGTTTGTGGACTGGTGGAGCTTCTGATTGGTGGATGACACACTCTGAGCCACAGCTCATACAGGAACCTATATACATACTACCTGAATTTAATTTGCTCAATACCAAAATAAAGTCATGTGTTGTCCTTGCCAGAGCTCAGAGGCCAGGTGTATCCTGGAGGAACCGGTGGACTGGGCAGACGGCTTCGTGGTGGTGTACAACATCAGCGACCGCACTTCCTTCATCAACGCCAAGAACATCCTGCAGCAGATCAAAGAGGCGCGCATGGACAACTGCAAAGGGTCAGAAACACAGTGAGGTTATTTCATTATAACGTGGAGACAAAATGACAGGGTGCCGCGGATGGGTTGCAGGAAACTGAGACGTCGTGGATCAGAGCAGCTGTTGGCCTCTCATTACAAACTCTTTACACAAGTTTTGAGGTGTTACGATAAATAACTACCTAAACATGCTGTGACTGAGGGATCGTACTGCGTTAAGACTTAATTTATTTCAGTTAAAACAAAACTTCCTGACTGAGGTCTGTCTTGTTTTCAGCTCGGTATTAACGACATTTTGAGTTTATCTAAATGGTTTTAAAACAGTGTCTTTAAGTGTTAACTTTCTGTTTTACTCAGCATGAAGTCCTTAAGTTACAGTTCAGACATCCAAATAATCAAAACTAAAAGTCAAATGCTTTTATTGATGGGAAATATAATGCTAACAGTTGATTCACAGTCACTGTATCACCTGAACATGCTGTAAAGACTGCGAGAAAACAGGCGCAGAGTATCTTTGCTGTGTTTCCTCTGAAGCTGAATGAGGATCTTCATGTTGCTCTGAATGCGACGAATGTTGAGAGTCGACTGATGAATGATTGATGACGATCAGTGAGATGATCAAACCTACAGACATTTGGTCTGCAGGAGAAACGCACCAAACATCCATTAGGCTGTCGCTCATGTGCCAAACAGGGAGGAGATTTATTCAGTCAGTGACACGTGTGTCCGCATTAATGTAGATGAGTAACTCTAGATGGAGATCAGGACGGGACAGAATGGACTCATCTGTGTTTACTTGTGTTAGTCAAATTTAATTTGATAAAACAGAAACAGAACAATTTTAATGGTGTTTTTAGGAACTAGATTTGGCTCGTTGCTCGTCTTGTTTTGGAAACAGTACTTTAAGGATTTTAACAGTGATGTGTCCTTACTGAGGTGTCTCTGTCTCCACATGATCTGTCCTCACTGACATCTGTCTCTGTCTCCAGGGAGACGGAGGTTCCTGTGTGTCTGGTGGGAAACAAACAGGACCTGTGTCACGCCCGACAGGTCCGCGAGGACGAGGGCCGCAGCCTGGCTCAGGAGAACTGCTGTCATTTCCAGGAGGTGTCCGCTGCCGAGAGCTACCAGGACATCGCCAACCTCTTCACCCAACTCATCCGACAGGTGATGGAGCACCTCAAGTACAGAGCGGACCGCCGGCGCTACAGCGGCTCCAAGTCCATGGCCAAGCTCATCAACAATGTGTTTGGGAAGAGGAGGAAGTCTGTGTGACGGTCCCAGTGAGGTCAGCTGGACGGACTGGGATTACTGCATCTGGAGCCCAGTTAAAGGAAACTGGTCCAGAGGTCTGAAACTGTTTTAGTTTGTCAGTCTGAACAGTGATGTCACATTCACACTGAGAGCAAAATAAGCGGACGGTGGGACGGATCTGATGGGGTCAAAATTTACAGACAAATATTTGTCTTTTTCACATCTTTGGTTTTTTGTTGCTCTGGTTTCGCCCTCAACATTTTTCTCTACTTTGAGTTTACAGAGATATTTAGAAAGGATTAATTAAGAAGAGGTCACAGCAGAACGCTCTCCGTTCTCATCCCCAGATGAACAAATACCAACACTTTGATATTGACACCAAAGACACCCTTTAGCATTTTTATAAAACACATGACTGACATTTGAAAACTTTATGCTGAGAGCAAATCCCAGCTGGCACCGGACGTCACTATGATGTCAGAAAGACGTTGGACTCTTTCGTTGGACAGATGATAAAATTTGGTTGAAATGTAAATCAGGTTGATGATATTTAAGTTATTGAATAAATTTAGAATTTCACATTATGTGGATGTTTGGTTTTGTTCTTCACACCTTACGACTTAAATGTCGTTCTTATACGTCAAGATGACGTCAGCATGAGACGTTTGGAAGATGCTAGATTTTGGCTACGTAACAACACAAAACAACAAAATATCAGCGTCATCTGTCGTCAGTGTTCTACATCATATTGATGTTGGCATTAGTCGTCCTGACATTGAACCTGACATTACAACCTAAAGCTAACCACATATCAGCATCTAACGATGTTGGTGTCCAGCTGGGTGAAAGAATGAGAAAGTCTGTGTCAGTGGACAGGTCAAACAAAACAAGACTTTCACCCAGGAGACCTCAGTTTGTGTCCCACATGAAACTAAAAATCAGTGTTGTTTGAACGTATTGTTATGTAACAAATGTCCATGTTTTAACCCAGATGTGATCTTTTACGGTCTTTTTCCTAACCAAGTAGTTTTGTTACCTCAGCATCTCACAAAATTAACCTCATGTTACCAAGTACTTCAGCTGTGCCTCACACAGAGATGGCGTCCTGTGTGATGTCATGCATGGTGTCCTCACACAGAGAGGGTGTGATGTCATTCATGGTGTCCTCACAACACTTTAACTTTAACCATATTCTTTAATGAGAGCTCTGCTCAGGTTGAAGTTTGGTGGAGTGACGCTGGTAATTACATCGTGTCATTAAATTATGTGCACCAATAAGAGAAAGAGAAAAGGCTGAATCAAAGCTGTGAAGCTGGGAAGTGTCAGTTAACTCAAGTGTACCTCGGGTGTGTGTGGCCTTTATAACACATGCTACACTTTTTAAATACAAGCAAATATTTTCAAAACTGTGGCCTAAAACTGTCAAAATGAAATCTCTAAAAATATCAGAATATCAGATATGAACCATGTAACGTATCAGTGCCAAAGATGACAGCTGACACAGCTGAGCAGGATAAGAAATCTTACCGCTGAGGTCTGAAACAGTTTCTATCTGACTGGTTCATTGCTGTAGTTTTACACATGAAACCTCAGACTGGTTTCAGACTGGTTTCAGACTGGGAAGCTTTGACTGGCTGTAATCAGTTTCTCCTCCGTCCTTGATGATCAGATAGTGACATGTTTCCTTTAATCATCCCAGTCAGTGGTTTAAGTTATTGGACATCAGTTTATGTTCATTTTGCGTTTTTTCGTTCATCACCTATTACCGTCAACAAACCAAGTGACCGGACGTTAAATACAAGAGAAGTTTCCTTTCAGTCCGGAGCTGCGTTGACTCTGTGAGTCTTCAGCACCACATTTCAAAGCTCTGTCCATTTAGACGTACAGTAGAGACATTTTACTGTTTTGTCTTTATTTTACTTTCTGATACTTTTGCTGACATACAGACGGCGAGCTGCGTCAACATGCGTAAACATGGCGCCCACTGCCCAGCTAATGTTAGCCGTGGACACTGTGCACTGCACCTGAGTCCAACACGTTCTCATCAAATACAGCCGCTTTGTCAGTGGGCACACATGTCAAGATATATGAGATATAAAAGATGTGACCCACTGCGTCTTGTTTTGCCACAGTGTTTGTTTATATTCAGTTCCTGTTGATTATAATCTGTCATACTCTCTGTTATATGTTACTCATGACTAAATGCATCATTCACATTAATCTATCTGATCATGTCTGTAAGCATCTCATCTGATATATATATGTGTGTGTGTACATATTAAATGTTACTGTATTTATTTGGTGTTTGAACAGAATCTGTGACTGAAGAAACATCTCGCCTTTATAAAACTTATATTTTTGAATAAAAACACAGACACACACCGATGAAGGACATGAACTGATGTGATGCTGTTGTTCCTCTCTGATCCTGTTACGTCACCACGACGCTGCAGAGACACAACGAACCACCCATGCTGAACATCAAGTTTCTGTACGCAGTGTTTTGTAGACGAATGTTCCTCCTGTAAATGCTGTAAAAACATAACGTTCCAGAGGAAATTAAAGTCAAACATTGTTTAATAAGAAGCTGCTGCTTTCACTTTGAGCTCAGCTTTAATTAGACGACAGTGAGAGGAAACATTTCTCTAAAGCCTTCCAGGAATTTCCTGTGGAGCTGCTAAAAATAAACTGGTCTGAAGGCAGAAGTGAGAAATGCACCGTTAATGTGCTGAACTGTGTCCTCTGAGACAAAGACATGTCCCTGATAGATCCACCAGAGGGCAGCACAGACACCAGAATCATTGAATGACTTCAGTCCAACAGTCCTGCAGCTCAGGAGGCTGCAACACAGGACACCAGGGGTTTGTCCCCACAGCGCCACCTACTGAACTGAAGGAACATAAAGGTGCAAACAAGACTGTGTTACAACCAAATAGTTTCTGCCAGGTACTCATGGCTTTAAAGACTTTTTCCATCAAATACTGCTTTGCCCTGTGATTCAGCTCGGTCTAGGTACCATGTCTGAAGGGTCACTGCTGGTTCCAAAGGTACTGTACTGAAAGGGTTTGGTGGAGATGAGGCTTTATTATATGCACTGTTTTAGGATAATATGCCTTTAATCTGAATCCCATCAATGAATATAAACAACTACTGTCAGAGGTCTAGAAAAAAACTGTTGATCATGTGAACACTTCATACAGACGACAGCTTGAAATCTGTTAAATAAATGTGCGTTTGTGCAGCAGAAGCACTGCAGCCTCCTCATGTCCATCATCACCATCATCCTCATCATCATCATCATCACCCTCCTCATCATCATCATCACAGCAGATGAAGGATGACTCTCTGCAGGCGTCTTTCTGGACTCAGTAAACGTCACATTAACAGATTTAATTTAACATTTTGCTCATGATGCAGAAACCTTTTTATGTTTCAGCCTTTAAACAAACAAACGACCACTGACTCTTCACAGAGAAGATTTTAGTCTCTCTATAATAAAGATATTTTCTCTCCTTGGCTGCACAGGAAGTCATGCATTTTACATTTGGAGCGACAGCAGCAGCATTTTGCTTTGAATAGATGGAGGAGCTGTGTCGCTGCAGACTGAACAGGAAGTCACAGTGTCCGGCTGAGTTTGACTGACGCACACACACACACACACACACACACACACACACACATGGCTGGCATCAGCACTCAGTGACAATGATGTCAAAGAGAATACACATTAAATCAAACAAGAGCCGATAAAATCTCCACATCTTCATCCTCCTCTTCTTCTTGGTCTGAGTTCTGTCAGAGTGATGAGGAGCACAGATGGGGGGAGGCGGCCCCTCTGAGCGTGGCCCCGTAGCTTCAGGTCAGCGATCTTATTTGGCCCCTGCATGGTGGAAGAATTGGTTTTGGCTGGACTGAGGAAAAGCATCTGAACCGAGGGGATTGGATGCTGCTGGGACACGGCGAGAGCCAATCAGAAAGGCCATCGATCAGTTCCCCTTAATCTCACAGCTGGTGAGCACATCCCCACTCCAATCTAAAAGTCTGCAGCTTAGTCATACTGACGGGGGATTGGACGGCTTCCAAGGACTTGAAGCTCCGGCTGAAATGGATCCATGTTGGAGCGGCTCGTCTGCAGCATCACGCTCTGCGGCTGAAACTCTGACTGCACAGATAAATACTAGTTAAAGATGTTGAGTCTGCTTCTGCCTGGAAATCTGTTTCTTTCAGATACGAGGAGACAACATGTCGCTGCGGTGAAATAAGAGTTTGATCTAATTTAAATCAGCTAAAAGAGAAAAAGATAGAGGTGGAATGATCCTGACTGAAACATGTTTACTGTCTGTGATCTGAAGGGAAACATGATGTGAACAGCAGCCGCCTGTAACTCGTTCCAGGGGACATTTTTTATTGCCATGTCCTGTGTGCCACGCTGCATGAGTGCACACAGTGATTGCTTGCTGGATGTGAACATACGAGGCTGCGTCTGAAGAGTTTGAGTCCAAAAATGAGGAGTCCACTGTGTGAAGAACGTTCTGCGTCCTCTGTTAGACCTCCAGAATGATTTAAATATATAATCTAATGGTTGTGTTCTGGTTCCCTCAGAATGAGCTGTTTATATCTCCACAGGGAGCAGGTCCTCCTCTACAGAGATCACCATGTTGCACCGCCATGTTTCTACAGTAGCCCAGAATGGACAAACCAAACACTGACTCTAGATAGAGACATTCAGGTTTTTGCATTTTCATGTCAGTCATCATAGTTGGCGACCCCTCTGTGATGGGCAGCATCGTGAAACTTGAACCTGTTTCCTGGTGATAATCAGTTGGTGTGTGTGTTTCTGAGAGGAAGAGACCTCTGAGGATAATTCAGCTCCTCAGCAATCAACACTGAAGGAATTCTAACCAGGAGAAGTTTCAGATGGTTGTAATCTGTAATCTGTAATCCTCACTGACAGACGTCACTAAATCCTCCTGAATCTGACACACTGGACCTTTAAAAAAAAAAAAAGCGTGGAAACAAATTTCAGTTTAATTTAGAGTTTAGTGGGCAAACACTTAGTGATGAGCTCCATCTGGACTTATGAAACACTCACTGAATGTAAAGCAGTTTTTTTGGTGTTTTATGGAAGGAATCATCTGTAATCTGTTCATATGTTTAATGAGTTGCTGTGGTGGACTCAGCGTCCTGCTGTCTGTCTGTGCACTGCACGCTGCTGTGGAGGACGTCGGCTGCCGAAACTCTGCAGACAGAGTGAACATGACGAAGAGCTCGGTGTCACAGAGATGCCCTCGCTGAGTCAGAGCATCGCTTCATTTCACAGCAGGTGCAAATAATAAAATGACTGATGGTTGAGTTCCATTTAGCTGCGTCAGTGTCAGGGTCCAGGCTCTCTGCCATGATCATTGGGACACTGATGAATCCAGTGGAGACAGTCTTAGTTCTGTTAGTAAAACCTGAATCAGAATCTGAAACAGTTTTATCTTCTTAATCACCAACATTAATTCTGGTATTCTGAGTGTTCTGCAAACATCACAGTTCAAAGACAAAAAATCCAAAGAGCAGGACTCAGATGGCAGGTTCACGAAGAGGAGTCTTTACTGAGCACAAATACAAGAAGACAAGACAGGCAGTCGACACAGTGTCAGTATCAGGATGGTCGGACTGAAGCTGAATCTGAAAAACTACAGGCAGGGTCAAAGTCTAGATTAAAGTCAGAAAACAAACATCAAAAACTGCAACTGTGAGGGACACAGCTCAGAGACAGTCTGACAGAGAGTGACTGACAGTGGAGCAGCTGACATACTGAGGAACTGATGAGGAGAGGAGGAACAGGTGAGTGACGACGAGCAGGCGGAGTCAATGAGGAGAGGAAGAACAGGTGAGTGACGACGAGCAGGCGGAGTCAATGAGGAGAGGAGGAACAGGTGAGTGACGACGAGCAGGCGGAGTCAATGAGGAGAGGAAGAACAGTGGTGCCTGGACAACGTGACGTGTGTGGTTGTGCTGCTGCCGTGGTCCTGCCAGATGCCTCCTGCTGCTGCTGCCATCATTAGTCATTAGTCATACTTCTACTGTTATTATACACATATGACTATTGTCACACATGTATACTGCCAGATATTAATACATACTTTCAACATATTGTACCACAGTAGCCAGAACTATAACTATAATATTATTACTTTCAATAATGTTGTTGTAAGCTACTGTCATTACCTGCATCTCTCTCTCTGTCTCTCTCTGTCTCTCTCTCTCTCTCTCTGTCTCTCTGTCTCATTGTGTCATATGGATTACTGTTAATTTATTATGCTGATCTGTTCTGTACGACATCTATTGCACGTCTGTCCGTCCTGGAAGAGGGATCCCTCCTCAGTTGCTCTTCCTGAGGTTTCTACCGTTTTTTTTCCCTGTTAAAGGGTTTTTTGGGGAGTTTTTCCTGATCAGCTGTGAGGGTCATAAGGACAGAGGGATGTCGTATGCTGTAAAGCCCTGTGAGGCAAATTGTGATTTGTGATATTGGGCTTTATAAATAAAATTGATTGAATTGATTGAAGAACAGGTGAGTGATGACGAGCAGGTGCTTTTACAGCTCACTGAGGTTTGCGTGTACAAGTTGCCTCAGGTGCATTAACAGAAACACAGTGTGAAAGGTCAGAGACCTCATATAAAACATAACTAGCTGTAAAATAGAAACAGTTACAACAGAAAACACAAAGTTCTGTACAGTCAGTGCAGGAATGTGTTGAATATAAACCACAAGTATAAAGTCTGTAGAAGATGTGACTGTAGATTCGGCACTTCGTCTACTGTGACAGGTCCAAACAGGCTGCACAACACGGTCTCATTCTGAGGTCGTTGAATACTGGACAGAAAGGTTTTCAGCCATTTTAGAACCATTTCACTGTCTTTAATTCAAACTCCTTCAAAGTCTGTTTGACATCATTTCATTCCTCAGGCCTCTGAACTCCTTCACCTCATTTGATAGAGGAGCACAGAGAGTCTGGGGAGGAGATCCTCTACAGTTTATACTCTTGATTTGTCTCAGAATAAACTAGGAAGTAAACTCCAGGAACACACTTCATGTTTTCAGACAGACAGATGAGAGAAATGCTGAGTGAGAGATTGCATTAAGTTACAGACCAGGAAGTGACATCATGACTCAAACAGACATCATGATTCAAACAGTTTCTGTGTGAATTCTGATTTATTCAGAACCAGCACAAATGTTCGTCGTCATGGAGACGCCGCCCAGCAGGCCCCTCTCATTCACATACAGAGGCTGTGAAGAGTCAGATGCAGTAACACTGTGCTCCACTCCCCGAAAAGTTTCTGCTCCCATGTCTGAAGATTTCTCACCAAGTTTAAATCTGACAGATCAAAAACTTCCCCGTTGGAGAGCAGCCGCCTGCATCTGACTCTGACTCTGAATCTGAATCTGCAGCCGTGGGACATCACGCCAAAATGTCAGAGAGCGCCAAAGATGCTTTTCAAGATGGGATCCAGGGAAAGACGAAACAGTGCTGTGCGTATACGACAGGCTTTACAACGTCAGGGAAAACAGACATTTGTGAGGATTCGTACACAGAATAAAATGTACAGTTCCAACACTGGCAGCACCTGGTGACTGAAGCATGTGAATAAACACTGAACACATGAAATCAGCTGATCATCTGTCTGTGCTTTAAAACTCAGCACCTACTGTGTCGAGGATCCTGATGTCAGCTGGGATGAAGAACTTCTTAAGTTAAGACTCTGTAGCGCCTCCCAGAGCTCAGGAGCTCAAACTGGCTGAAGAGAGGACGGCAGCTCTCTGCTGAGATTCTTCGCTTTCTTCCTCGTCCTTTCTGTAAAGAGTTGGGTCAAGGTTATTTTGTAGCTCGCCAAATATTTTACTTTCCATTGTCACAATTACAGAGAGTTTATTCTTGGATGCACAGTTAACATGAGCGTACCTCAAGTCCCCGTCCGGACCAAAATATGGAGCATTGATTGGTAGCTGGAGAGGTGCCAGTTCACCTCCTGGGCACTGCCGAGGTGCCCCTGAGCAAGGCACCGAACCCCCCAACCGCTCGGAGCACCTGTCAGGGGCAGCCCACTCTGACATCTCTCCACTTAGTGCATGTATAGGTCCAGTATGTGCATGTGTGTGTTCGGACCTGTGTGTAACTGACAAACAGAGTGAAAAACTGAATTTCCCCTCGGGGGGAAAAGTATATAAAAAAAATAAATAAATAAAAAATAAAAAATCACTAGAAACTTCACAAACCTTAAGGTGGATTGATATCTGTTTGTCAGCTCTATGCAGAGCCTGTGTGAGCATTAATACTTGTGCGGTGGTGTGTCTGTGTCACTCTGCGGTTACACCTCCAAAACACTATGATTTAAAACACACCTGAAACACACCTGAAACACACATGAAACACACATTAAACACACATTAAACGCACATTAAACACACATTAAACACACATTAAATGCACATTAAACACACATTAAATGCACATTAAACACACATTAAACACACATTAAACGCACATTAAACACACATTAAACACACATTAAACGCACATTAAACACACATTAAACACACATTAAACACATTAAACGCACATTAAAAGCACACATTAAACAGACGTTAAACACACATTAAACGCACATTAAACACACATTAAACACACATTAAACGCACATTAAACACACATTAAACACACCTGAAACACACATGAAACACACATTAAACACACATTAAACGCACATTAAACACACATTAAACACACATTAAACACACATTAAATGCACATTAAACACACATTAAATGCACATTAAACACACATTAAACACACATTAAACGCACATTAAACACACATTAAACACACCTGAAACACACATTAAACACACATTAAACACACATTAAACGCACATTAAACGCACATTAAACACACATTAAACACACTTTAAACACACCTGAAACACACATTAAACGCACATTAAACACACATTAAACATACCTGAAACACACATTAAACACACTTTAAACACACCTGAAACACACATTAAACACACATTAAACACACCTGAAACACACATTAAACACACATTAAACGCACATTAAACACATGTTAAACACACATTAAATGCACCTGAAACACACATTAAACACACCTGAAACACACATTAAACACACATTAAACGCACATTAAGCACACATTAAACACACATTAAACGCACATTAAACACACCTGAAACGCACATTAAACACACATTAAACACACATTAAGCACACATTAAACAGACGTTAAACACACATTAAACGCACATTAAACACACATTAAACGCACATTAAACACACATTAAACACACCTGAAACACACATGAAACACACATTAAACACACATTAAACGCACATTAAACACACATTAAACACACATTAAATGCACATTAAACACACATTAAATGCACATTAAACACACATTAAACACACATTAAACGCACATTAAACACACATTAAACACACATTAAACGCACATTAAACACACATTAAACACACATTAAACGCACATTAAACGCACATTAAACACACATTAAACACACTTTAAACACACCTGAAACACACATTAAACGCACATTAAACACACATTAAACATACCTGAAACACACATTAAACACACTTTAAACACACCTGAAACACACATTAATCACACATTACTCACACACATTAAACACACATTAATCAAACATTACACACACACATTAAACACACCTGAAACACACATTAAACACACATTACACACACATTAAACACACCTGAAACACACATTAAACACACATTCAACACACATTAAACACACCTGAAACGCACATTAAACACACCTAAAACACACATTAAACACATATTAAACGCACATTAAACACACCTGAAACGCACATTAAACACATATTAAACGCACATTAAACACACCTGAAACGCACATTAAACACATATTAAACGCACATTAAACACACCTGAAATGCACATTAAACACATATTAAACGCACATTAAACACACCTGAAACGCACATTAAACACATATTAAACGCACATTAAACACACCTGAAACGCACATTAAACACATATTAAACGCACATTAAACACACCTGAAACGCACATTAAACACATATTAAACGCACATTAAACACACCTAAAACACACATTAAACACATATTAAACGCACATTAAACACACCTGAAACACACATTAAACACATATTAAACGCACATTAAACACACCTAAAACACACATTAAACACATATTAAACGCACATTAAACACACCTGAAACGCACATTAAATGCACATTAAACACACATTAAACATGGCTTAATAGAGACAGTTTCAAACACAAATCAGCTTCACTATAACTCGCAGCATTCACAGACAAACACTTGTCTTTATCTGGACACATTTTCCCCACAGATACAACATGCTAACGTTATTAGCACAAGCCTATGGCATTTTACATTGTATAAATTAGCCTAGCAGCTAGCAGAGATTTCCTCTGCTCATATTTCAGCCAGGATAAATCACACACAGTGTGTGGAGGCTTTATTGTCTTCACAGTTTATTGTTTCTTATCTGTGAAATTAAAGTAAATCAAAGCTTTGTTTCCACTGAGGGAAATGGTTTCAGCTTACAGAGACAGACAGGAGGTCTGCGTCACTGTGACACTGTGGAGTTACATTTCTGGGGAGGTGCACGTCAGGCTATGGCGTTGACTTGACGCAGAAGTATAAATTCTGCTTCAGTCTCACGTCCATGAGTTTTTCTTTACATCCCTTTAACCAGGATTAAAATATGTGTGCCTCCTGCACACTGCATGTGGAAGATAAAAACAATGTAATGACGTGTTGGAGAATGGGTGAAGTTCAGTCTGAATCTAACACGTATAAAAGGCTTCAGAGTCTAAACAACAATGGTTTAGTGTTTCCAGTGTGACACGCAGCAGGAGCAGGAGCAGGAGCAGGAGCAGGAGCAGGCTGTGGTTTTAAACCCAGACTGCAGCGGTTTCCTCCGTCTAACTTGAGCTGGTACTGTATGACATGTGGCTTCATATGTGACAAACAGCCTCCACACAAAACATAGCCTAAATTTGTCTCTGCCCTTTTTCACACAGAGGACACGGCGGTGAGGCGAGCCGCAGCAGATGGCCAAAAAAAGGCCTCCTATTTTCACAGAGTGCTAATTAGAGGCGAACCACAGCTCACCTTTAATGTGAGCCACAGACTGCTCTTAGCACCATTAGCTTAATGGGCTCTGTGAACAGCCTGTAATGTTTAGCCTCAGCGTCGCTCTGGAGTTTAAGTATGTCAGAGGAAAGGACAAGAGGGGTCTGATGCTCCGCCGATCCATTTATCAGCACAGACGAGACCTGAGCCGCCATCACCCAGAGAAACTATTTAATTAGATGCATTAATAATTGAACTAATTAGCTCCCATGTGTCTCCCAAATGAAGAGGGAACCCGCAGCTTCACTCGCACCTCATCAGTTGATTAATTAGTCGGTTGATCGTTAGCTGTCTTGACGGCCTCTATGCGATGAGATGAGAGGGCGGATAATGAGGGAATTGTGGGTCGATGGTGCTGGTTAATTAGTGTGACCTGATCCTGGGGCCATGTTAGAACAGTTGTTTATGCCACAGCGTGTAATGAGCACGATTCACAGCCTCATCATGTGTTTGGCTGCAGCGCTCTGTTTATGGATGCCACCGATGAAAATCACTGTAATGTTCCAATAATTGATCAGCTGGGACTGAAGACATGTCCGTGGTGATCGGGTTCACTCTGAATCATCACCTCTCGTCACTAGTGTGACTCCTCAGGACAAACTCACAGCAGCTCTTATTCATGCTATCCCTAAAATATTCTTATATCACTACAGACGTCCTGTGGTCGTTCTGTTTCCTCTGCAGTTTTCTGTCGTAGTCAGGACTTGTAGTTTTATAGTTAAAGCACAGGCCATAGGCAGAAGTGGACAAAGTATTCAATCCTTTACTTCAGTAAACGTATCAGCATCACAGTGTGTAAATACTCTGTTCCAAGTGTTTTTATATCACAGCTGCAGACCATCACTATTTTGTGACCATGGAGCACCAGTGTGACATGCACATATATTAATATATAACTGTGGGGCTGTTTGGCTGCTTCCTGCTCACAGTTAATAAATCATCACAGTTAGTGGTGCTGCTGTAACAGTTTTACTTAATGAGTTTAACGATAGTGTGAGCAGGTGAGGTGTCTTTGTACCTGTGGGGCTCCAAAGCACGACTCACAGTTGTATTTTGTGACCATGGAGCACCAGTACAATTAGATTAGTACAATCTGCAAATACTATTAACACATAAACTGGAGAGCTGTTAGTTTGTAACCAGCTCACAGTGAGTAAATACTCACATTTAAAGGTGGTGCAGGAACAGTTTAACTTTGTGCTAACTGCTAACAGCTAACTGTTGACAGGAAACTTCAAGTTCACAGCAAAAACATCGACACTTCCTGTCCAAGACGAGCCAGGGGCTTCAAAATAAAAGCACAGACGGTTCCACTTTGATTTATTTAATTATAACAATACTTCATTGTAATAATACTTTATTAAACTTAATTATATGACAGTTACCACTTTATTTAACTTTAGTGTAACTGTAGTTCATTTAATAATCTTGTATTTTAGTGGTGTAGTTTACAGGGGATTTTAAAATATCAAGATATTTATCGAGTACTGCCTAAAATATATTGCAAATTTTTTTAAAGCCATATCACCCAGCCTTAAAATCAACTAATACATTATGATGTAATATTACAGATAAAGGAAGTCAAATTAGCCCCGCCTTCATCGGCTGTGACATTCAAGAGATGCTCACATAAATGCCAGTCACTTTTTATAGTTCAATGACATCATGGATGTTATTTTAAAATGAGGCATTCGAGTAATAAATTACTTTTGGTACTTTATTATAAATTGATGTTGATACTTTTGTACTTTTAAATTTTACATGTAACAGGTGTAATGTAACTAAGTATCTAAGTATGTCATATTTACTCTGTACTGTACTTTATTGCAGATCTGAAGTACATATACTTTTATTTTTTTACTTTTACTTTTATTAATTTACGTTACTTTTTATTCAGAGGTAAAACTGTGCGTTTTACTGACTCAACAGACGCAGAAGATTTTATGTTATTAATATTATGACATCATATCATTCCTGTTTCTTCACCTGTGACCTGGCTTTTGTTTTTTTTTTTTGGATACAACTGTGTCACGTAGAGTAGAAAGAGACGCGCCCGGGCCGGTGCCGGTGGTGCCGGTGGTGCCGGTGCTGTGTCTACAGGGCGCCGCGGAGATAATTGGTGTCCTTGGTGTTGAATAAGCTGATTGTAAAAGAGCTGAGGCCCGGACCCTGCTGAATAATTGATTCTATCACATCTGAGCATAATGACTTTATATAATTAGCACGCAGGGAGGAGGAGGAGGAGGAGGAGGAGGAGGAGCAGGCGGGAAGAGGAGGAGGAGAGGGAGGGAGGAGGAGGGAGCTGTGTGAGGAGGCTCAGTCCGCACAGAGGAGCTGATCTGAGAGCAGCAGCAGGCTGTGGACACACTGAGGACAGATCAGAGGACACACTGAGGACAGATCAGAGGACACACTGAGGACAGATCAGAGGACACACTGAGGACAGATCAGAGGACAGATCAGGGGACGGACCGGGACCGGAAGACGCTGGTTTGTCTCTGCTCTGATGGCCGGTGTGTGTGAGCTGCTTCCTGCGGAGCTGCTGCTGCTGCTGCTGTGAAGTTTGAGCCTCAGCCTGTCTCACCCTCCTGGATCTGTTGTTGGACTGTTGTGACGACAGGATGGTGCTGGACAAGGAGGACAGTGAGTACAGAGACATGTCTGTCTTCATGCTTCTTCTCTTCATGTTACACACAGGGAGGTCTGAGGACTGTCTGTCCTCCAGGACTGTGACAGAAAACAGACGTTGTCTCCAGTTTTAAAGACAAACTTTGTCTGTGATACTTTTATTAAGCTGAATGAAGAAGACTGAAACTCAACTCATATTTTCAGGCATGATGGACCTGATATTGACTTCTCACATGTTTTATACTCCTGATTACATCTGTTGATAATTATTATCCAACCTGACTGTTTATTTTCATTAGATATAACTATAATTTACTGGCACGCACCACAGTGTCTGTAACATGTTTCTTCACAGTTGTTAAATCTGTCACTAAAAACATTCATTTAGAAAGTTTCTGGATTATCAATACCTTTGATTATTATGTTAAAGCTCCAGTGTGTCGGATTTAAATATAATCTGATTGTTGTCTTTTCTTCAGATGAAAATAAGACTAATTGTGTTTTTGCTACATGTAACGTTGACTTGTTGGTGGAGATGAACAACCAGCAGCTCAGCAGCAAACAGACAGGTAACGTTAGCAGCTAGCTGGTGGAGCATTCAGGAGTTGGTGGAGACCAAAAACAGAGCTAAAAGTCCCTGCAGATCACACTGACTGGTCATCACTGCTCTAATGGTTTTGTTCTTGTTACCTCAGAATGAGCTGTTTATATCTACACAGGCAGCAGGTCCTCGTCTACAGAGATCACCATGTTTCTTCAGTAGCCCAGAGCGGACAAACCAAACACTGACTCTAGATAGAGACATTCATGTTTTTGCATCGGCCACCAAAGTTAGCAGCCCCTCAGTGACAAGCTTTCAGATTTTATTGCTGACGCTATTTTTGGCTTTTGTCTGTACGTACATTTTTAGTTTGGATCCTACCCACTGTTTTATAGATGAGACGTCTGATCTGTGTGTTTCTGAGAGGAAGAGACCTCTGTGGATGATTCAGCTCCTCAACAATCAACACTGAAGGAATCCAGAAGAAGTTTCAGATGGTTGTAATCTGTAATCTGTAATCCTCCTGAATCTGACAGACTGGACCTTTAATATTCCCATGAACGTGGCCGTTAATCATGATCGACGTTGACATGTTCCTGAGCTTTTCTGATTTAACCCCGTGTGTCTCTGTCCTCGTCTCTCTGTCCACCTGTTGGACTGCTTCCTGCCAGGTGTGTCTCTGGTGTCCCTCCAGTCCAGGGAGAAGTCGCGGGGCTGCGCCGGCTGTAACGGGAAGATCCGGGACCGTTTCATGCTGCAGGCGCTGGACAGGTTCTGGCACGAGGACTGTCTGAAGTGCGCCTGCTGTGACTGCCGCCTGGGCCGGGTGGGCTCCACCCTCTACACCCGCGCCAACCTCATCCTCTGCCGCAGGGACTACCTCAGGTAACCACACCCACCTACAGGTGTATCTGGACTGAGAGACAGAGTAAGAAAGTTTGCAGATAGATTCTGTTAAAGACTGAAGGACTGATCTGAAGCAGACTGTTGTGACTGTAGGTCCACTCAGGATGAATTAATCTAAACATTTAGATTATCAGAAATATTAAATTAATCTGACAGTCCAGCAGAAACAGGAGAGTGACCTGTGACAAACATGAGGACAGATTTAAACATCACGGATCATTTCAACACAAACAGTGAAGCATCAGCTTTCAGGTAACGTTCCACATGTAGATAACTGACAGTGTGAACCATCAGGTGTGTGTGTGTGTGTGTGTGTGTGTGTGTGTGTGTCAGCTCACATCAAAGTGTTGATGAACCTTCAGGCTGATTCATGAAGCTTCAGTCAACAGGAGGTGTTTCATGTTTCTTAGAGGCTCACAACGAGTCCTGACATGTCTCACCATGTTTGGACTGGAGTCTGTTTCCAGTCGTCTTACTGGGACTCTGCAGTCTGTGTTAAAGTCAGTAAAGTGGACACACACCCACACACACACACACACACACACACACACGTTCTTCTTTGACCTGGACCTGAGCAGGATTCACGTTGTGTCGTTAGCTGCTGAATTTGCATATTAAAGCAAAAATGTTCTTCCGCTCTGCTTTTTCTGGCCACTTTACCTTTTTATTAATAAGCTTTGATGCCAACGTGACTTATTAACAGTGAAAAGAAATGAGAGGACGGAGGCTGAGGTCGGCACAGAGGAACCACAGAAACATACGTGAAGGTTGGATTTTGCCCTGAGGAGCGACCACGCGGCGTTTTGTTGAGGTTGGATCACCAGAACCAAGATGTTCAGGAATAGTTTAGCACTCTGGGAAATATGTCCGTTTGTTTTTTTGTCGAGAGTTTGATGAGAAGCTCGACGCAGCCTTCCTGATTACGTAGGTTATAAACAAATGAAGCTCATGATGCTGCCGTACGTACCGCCATTACTCTGAGGACAGATGTGGTAGCGTGGGCACGAATGTCAGCAGGCTGGTCCTCCCTCGCTGCAACATGTGCGTCATCATATTTAAAAAACAAAACGTAACTTCTCAACATCTCGAAAACACAAATATTAAATAAAAAAAAGTCAAGTCCTTTCAGGTCATCTGTCTCAAGTCAAAGTCAAATCTCAAGTCATGAATACAAAGTCAAAGTCAAGTTGAGTCTTTCATCAGTGTTAGTCAAGCAAGTCTCAAGTCCTCAAATTTGCGATAAATCGGACTCGAGTCAAGTCTTGTATCTCGAGTCCCCCACCTCTGGTTTTTACTACACGTTTGAACAAACGAGACACATGACAGTTTGATAAGAGAGCATTAGAGATGCTGGTGGGTGGGTTTGTTAGGTTTGGCTTTTATGCTTAGCTAAGCTAAGCTAAGCTAACTGTCTCCGGATATATTTTTATTGGTTGTTGTTAAAACAATCCAGCTAATTAATTCAGCACCAGGTAATAAAACGTACATCTTTTAAAACCTCTAAAACCAACTGCCTCATTCAGCAGAATTCCGTCACACAGAGTGAAGCTCGTTGACAACCGCACGCTACAAAGTCAGAGTCTGTGTTGCACTCAGGTCCGTCTGCGAGTTGTGTCTGTAACCGTGTGTTTCAGCTGTTAGAGGTGCTGGTGGCTGGATTTTGTTAGCTCTGAAGAGAGCCAGGCTAGAGGTTTCCCCTTTGTTTCCAGCCCTTAATGCTAAGCTAAGCTAAGCTAAGCTAAGCTAACTGTCTCCTGGCTGCAGATACATATTTATTGGTCTCAGTTTTTAAACTTTTGGCAAGAAAGCAAATAAGAAATAATTTCTTTGAGCTTATAACTTTGAGTCGAGGAGAGTGAAGAGTCTTGTGATGGAGGTTTATAACCCTTCACACACTGACAGCTCTCACCACAGACCCTTCAGATGAAGATAAATGTTTAAACATCGTCTGAACCCGACCTCTCACCACACTACGAGTGTTTTATGTTTTAAATGGACTTTAAAGAGTCTTGAATCGTGAATCTTGATGACACTTTTCTACACAGAGCTGCAGCCGCGGCTCAAACGGCCCTTCTGAGACTTATCTGGCTTCATTTAGTGAAATAATGCCGTCTGGTGTCAGATCAGCAGGAGAACTGCTGATATCTCGGCCACATTGCTGAACTCATGTGTTAGTCTCATGTACAATCCAGCTGGATTTGGTTGGAGCTAAGTCTCTCATTAGCCGCACTGCACTTAAGAGACCAAAACCCCTTCTGACAGTTAAATTGGCTCGATTGCCTCCTGTTTTCCTCATCATTGTGAGGGCGCAGACCAAAAGCCTTTGAAGAGCAGGATTAAAACCATGTGATTTCTTTTAATTGGACCATTAGTAGAGAATTAGCATTGAGCTGCATAGCCTCGTTAAGGAGAAGGAAAAACCCACCAGGTGCCTGCTCAGGACTCAAGCTCGTTAGATCAGAACATTCGCTTAATTAGGACTCGCTTTTGTTCCCGTGCTGGTCACTTGTTTGATGACGTGTTTTCATTTGTTGTCTGATATCTGTGGGAGACAAACACTCAACACTAATGCTGTCCTCCCTTCGCTTTCTCTGAGGATGTTGTTTTTCACAGCGGTTCCTCCCAGACCTCCTTTTTTTCCTGGAATATGGAAATCAGTAACTTATCTTCATGTGTCGGGCTCTCGGGGAGGTGAAGCAATCTGCAGCTGGTCAGCAGCACTGAGTCACACAACACAGCGTTTGTTCTCAGGTAGTCTGAGGACACAGCTCACACACAGCGCTGCTTTCAGACTCTCAGGTTTGTTCCTGTAATCTGTCCTGTAAAGCAACAAACACCATCTGCTTCTTAAAGTCACATTTTCATATCAGTCCATCTCCGTCTAGCTGCTCTCTATCAGCAGCTGATACAAAGCAACACAGATCCAACTTATAATCAGTTTATGACAGCCTTTATAACTCTGGAAACTTTCATGGTTCACAACAAGACAAGAATCTAAAGTTTCCTGCAGCAGCTGATAAAAACAAACAAACTAGTGTTTCTGACTCACAGAACAACTTTGTTACGACGTGGAGGTGGTCTCACATTATTCCAGGATGGCTGACTGCAAAGTGAAGTTCAGACCAAAGATTTTCAGACTTATTTTGTGGCTGAATATAATTTGTAGCTTCTTAAAATCTGAGTGAGGATAGTGACAGTGAGATACTGGCTACAGCGAGGAAACAAAAGCAGTAAACAGGAAACAGTCCGAGCGCTTGTGAGGAGGCAGGTTGGGCTGGTGGGCCGAGTCACGTGTTTGGATCTGTGTGAACTTTGAGTCATTTTAAGACCCGTCCTCATGTTTCTATTCTTAAACTTAACCACAGTAACTTTATGTTAATTACACAACTGTACGTTAAGGACGTAACGTCATTAGTGGGGCGCAAATTTCGTAGGATATCATTGAACTGTTCTGTGAGAGTTAGGGTTGTGAATCACCAGACACCCTACGATACAATATTAGTGCAGTGTTGCAATATGCTGAGTATTGCGATAACACTGACTGTGATATATTGTGATTTATTAGATTTTTCAGTTGTACATTTTTTCCCAAAAATTCTTCAAAAATAATCATCTGTTTTATTTAATAAGATAAAAAGTTTTCAGTCTCTCAGTTTGACTTCAGTCATTTTTATTGCAGCAAATTGTATGTAGAGGACTGAAAAAGCTCTCAGTTATGACTTTTATTAAAAGTTTAATTTGTACTAAAATCAATAATTTGTGTGTTTAAAATTTACTATTTGCTCTGAGTGTGAGACAGAGGGGCGGGTCTGTTTCTGGATCTGCTCCTATACTCTTTGTGTCCGTGGTGGCGGGCAAACAGAGATAAGTCAACACAATCTGTAGTTTGAGAGCTGCAGATTTGTTCTGGCAGAGGAGCAGAGAGATGTGAGCGCTGGTCAGATGGAGGAAACTTTACCACAGTTCATTTTCACAGACATGCCACACTGCTCTGATGAACAGCTGGTTGAAATCAGCAGATCATCCCTAAAGTAGCCGCACACTGCTCAGTGCTAATGAGCAAATGATAGCATGACAACATGATGAATGCCAACATGTCAGCGTGGCTGTAGACTCTGGGTCTCGTTAATATAACTGATGTAGCCGAGTGTCCTGGGTTCAGCAGACGGTGTAACAGCTCCAACAGTGAACGCTGCCCGTTCAGTTTTCTTCACACCAAAACTCTCACACAAGCACAAGTCCCCAAACTTTCTTTGCCCTACGGCAACTCAAGAGGGACACACAAACAGAACAGTCGGTGACACTAACGTCAGCTCGACTGGTAAAGTTGGATTTTACATTTAAGTCCAGCAGCAGCAGCTCTGCAGTTTAATTCTGGCTGTAGTTTGTTGCATTCATCTCCTGTCATGTTATAATGTCTCCTCCTCGTACTGAGAGTCATAATGAAGCTGATGGGAATGTTTCCTCACACTTGGCTGATCTTAACTACGCGTTAGATCAATACGTTGTGATGTAACGCTGCATCAGTATCAGCAGCAGGAAATACAGAGCAGCTACTTTAAAACAAAGAGAGTCCTGCTGAAACATCTTCAGGCCCGTCACTGTGGGTTTTTTTCATGTGGAGTTTTTGGCAGAAATGTGTGTGAAGTGCGTCCAGACTCCAGGTCTGCCTGTCGCCCTGTTTCCCTCTGCAGGCTCTTTGGGGTGACGGGGAACTGTGCAGCCTGCAGTAAGCTGATCCCTGCCTTTGAGATGGTGATGAGAGCCAGAGACAACGTCTACCATTTAGACTGCTTCGCCTGTCAGCTCTGCCGCCAGAGGTAAGATTAGGGGAGCAATTAGCCAGGGAGATCAAATTCAGTTGACTTATCTGGGAGGCGCTCTGCTGAGCTCACTGGTCATTATGGGGCGAAGCATTGTAATCAGAATGTGATGAAAATTACTGCGCTGTTTCAATCCTCCAGGGGGTTCAAACTTTGTGTACAGCTCGGGTAGTTAATCAGTCAGCAATCATGCAAGATTAATTTTCTGATTATCATAGCAGTGCTGAAAATACGCCTGAAATGCTCCTCGGGGACGTCATGATTCACTTCAGCTCCAGAACACAGACCCAGTTCCATATTTTTATTCCTCTCTGCAGATTTTGCGTGGGAGACAAGTTTTTCCTCAAGAACAACATGATCCTGTGCCAGCTGGACTACGAAGGAGGCCATCTTAACGGCAGCGCGGAGAGGCCGCCTCAATAAGAGGTAATGTTCTGATGGCCATGAGTTACAGCCCTCTGACAGCCTGAACTAAAACATGCACACAGATATCTGGAAGACATACGAGTGAACTCACAGAGCTCATCCCAAATATGACCATATGTAGACATGAGGCTGCTGATGACATCATCATCCTCAGATATGTTGGAGCAGACTGTCTGTGGACAGGGTCTGTTTTATGTGACACTTAGTGTGGACACATACGTTCAGTTTGGATGAAGATGAACTGACGTCAGATGATTTCATCCATGTTGTGTATCGTGGATATTTAAAGCACACAGACGAGTCTGATTCATTAAAGGTCCTCGAACATCCTCTCAGTGGAACGGATAACGAGGTTCACCTTTTAATGTCTACGGTTTCAACTGATGAAGGAGCACGATTTAAAACATGGTTTCAATCTGTACTGAATACTAATATGACTTTTATGCTTTAGGGTGCGTTCACACCTGTCCTGTTTGGTTCAGCTCAGTCAAACTCAGGTTGGTTTCCTCAGTGCGGTTCCTTTGTGCAGGTGTGAACACACCAAAACAACCGGACCAAGACCTTCTTGAAGAGGTGGAGGTTGGAGCCGCGCCTCGTTTTCAAACTGTATGGTTTGACTAAAATGAACAATGACAGCAATATAGTCCACGATGAGCAGCGCTAAAATCAACCTGCGTAGTTGTCCCTCCATTGTGACATTAGAAAGTGTCACATTTATCTTGCAAGTGCTTTATCTTGCTTCATTCTCAAACGTCCTTTAAACAGGCCGTTTTATTTAAATCTTTAAACAGCAGAGAAATAAATCCTGTGGCAGTAGCAGCTCGTCCT